>NC_090341.1:61217159-61485065 GCF_035084215.1 Heptranchias perlo | reverse complement strand
TCAAGGGCACGGTGTTAGAGTCTGAGGAAATAATATAGGGACAGGGCGGGGTGAGGAATTACACGGGGACAGGGGCGGTGTGAGTTGTTACACGGGGACAGGGCGGGGTGGGAATTACACGGGGACAGGGCGGGGTGAGGAATTACACGGGGACAGGGCGGTGTGGGGAGTTACACGGGGACAGGGCGGTGTGGGGAATTACACGGGGACAGGGCGGTGTGGGGAGTTACACGGGGACAGGGCGGGGTGGGGAATTACACGGGGACAGGGCGGTGTGGGGAGTTACACGGGGACAGGGCGGTGTGGGGAATTACACGGGGACAGGGCGGTGTTGGGAGTTACACGGGGACAGGGCGGTGTGGGGAATTACACGGGGACAGGGCGGTGTGGGGAATTACACGGGACAGGGCGGTGTGAGTTGTTACACGGGGACAGGGCGGTGTGAGTTGTTACACGGGGACAGGGCGGGGTGGGGAATTACACGGGGACAGGGCGGGGTGAGGAATTACACGGGGACAGGGCGGGGTGAGGAGTTACACGGGGACAGGGCGGGGTGGGGAATTACACGGGGACAGGGCGGTGTGGGGAATTACACGAGGACAGGGCGGGGTGGGATTACACGAGGACAGGGCGGGGTGGGGAGTTACACGGGGACAGGGCGGGGTGGGGAGTTACACGGGGACAGGGCGGTGTGGGGAATTACACGGGGACAGGGCGGTTGTGAGTTGTTACACGGGGACAGGGCGGTGTGAGTTGTTACACGGGGACAGGGCGGGGTGGGGGAATTACACGGGGACAGGGCGGGGTGAGGAATTACACGGGGACAGGGCGGGGTGGGGAATTACACGGGGACAGGGCGGGGTGAGGAATTACACGAGGACAGGGCGGGGTGGGGAATTACACGAGGACAGGGCGGGGTGGGGAGTTACACGGGGACAGGGCGGGTGGGGAGTTACACGGGGACAGGGCGGTGTGGGAATTACACGGGGACAGGGCGGTGTGAGTTGTTACACGGGGACAGGGCGGTGTGAGTTGTTACACGGGGACAGGGCGGGGTGGGGAATTACACGGGGACAGGGCGGGGTGAGGAATTACACGGGGACAGGGCGGGGTGGGGAATTACACGGGGACAGGGCGGGGTGAGGAATTACACGGGGACAGGGCGGGGTGGGGAATTACACGGGGACAGGGCGGGGTGGGGAATTACACGGGGACAGGGCGGGGTGAGGAATTACACGAGGACAGGGCGGTGTGGGGAGTTACACGGGGACAGGGCGGTGTGAGGAGTTGGAGGGACGGGGCCCGGGTGAGGAGTTGGAGGGACGGGCCGGGTGAGGTGTTGGAGGGACGGGGCCGGGTGAGGTGTTGGAGGGACGGGCCGGGTGAGGTGTTGGAGGGACGGGGCCGGGTGAGGTGTTGGAGGGACGGGGCCGGTGAGGAGTTGGAGGGACGGGGCCCGGGTGAGGTGTTGGAGGGACGGGCCGGGTGAGGTGTTGGAGGGACGGGGCCGGGTGAGGTGTTGGAGGGACGGGGCCGGGTGAGGAGTTGGAGGGACGGGGCGGGTGAGGTGTTGGAGGACGGGGCGGGTGAGGTGTTGGAGGGACGGGCCGGGTGAGGAGTTACACTGTGATCGAGATAAAGAAAGGATAAAGTGATCGCTGGAAATAGTTGGTGAAATTGGTGCAGATAACACGTGTCCTTGCCAAGTTGTGAGGATGGGTCTGTTCCTCAAACATTAACCTGTCTTTTCATGTGCTGACGCATCTAGTGTCATTGCAGCATTTTCTGTGTTAACGCACTAGTTCTCATTCTACAGAAGCACTTAAAGATAGTTCTTAAAGAAAAGCAGATTGGGGAACTCGACTCAATGTTTAATGACCAGTGCTGGTTGAGACCCTTCTGCCTGTGCTCTATGTACGGTGGGTCTGGTCATTTTCTGCACCTGTATTTGTGTGTGGATTGTGCAGTGAGGTTCTCAGTAAGTAAATGTGATGGTAGTGAGATGTCCCGCTCCAGGCATCTGTCATTTTCAAGGAGCTTTTCACCACACAGCTCGGATGCCCCTCCCAGGCATATCTCTCTCCTCTCCGTGTGGACCTGAAGACATGGGGCTGTTTCTGACCCCCCCACAGCTCACTTCCGCCGGCCCAGTGTTGAAGGGTTCTCTGCCCCTGGTTTGTGTCCAGGGACACCGAGGGGCCACCTTACTGTTGCAGTGACAGCAATACCTGCATTTATATATAGCGCCCGTATCACCTCGGAGGCTCTCAAAGCTCCTCGCCCAATGAGTTAGTGCTGCAGCGCAGTGGGTAACTGAGGCAGGGTCTATTGTAACACCGCTGGCTCAAAGTCCCACTCTGCGACCCTGTAAGGTCATGTCACCAGGTATCTGTAAACGTGCTGTCTCATTTCCCATATTACACGGTTAATACCGCATCCCAGTCTCTCCGTTTGATACAATGTCACAAATCTCCAGAGATTGGGTTTCTTCGCACTAAAGGCAACTCGGTATTTGGAGACATCACTTGTGTGCGTGTGTGTCCCTGTGTGTGTGTCCGTGTGTCCCTGTGTGTGTCCGTGTGTCCCTCTGTGTGTGTGTGTGTCCCTGTGTGTTTGTCCGTGTGTCCCTGTGTGTGTCCGTGTGTCCCTCTCTGTGTGTGTGTGTCCCTGTGTGTGTGTCCGTGTGTCCCTGTGTGTGTCCGTGTGTCCCTCTCTGTGTGTGTGTGTCCCTGTGTGTGCGTGTCCCTGTGTGTGTCCGTGTGTCCCTCTGTGTGTCCGTGTGTCCCTCTCTGTGTGTGTGTGTCCCTGTGTGTGTCCGTGTGTCCCTGTGTGTGTCCGTGTGTCCCTCTCTGTGTGTGTGTGTGTCCCTGTGTGTGTCCGTGTGTCCCTCTGTGTGTCCGTGTGTCCCTCTCTGTGTGTGTGTGTCCCTGTGTGTGTCCGTGTGTCCCTCTCTGTGTGTGTGTGTCCCTGTGTGTGTCCGTGTGTCCCTCTCTGTGTGTGTGTGTCCCTGTGTGTGTCCGTGTGTCCCTCTGTGTGTCCGTGTGTCCCTCTCTGTGTGTGTGTGTCCCTGTGTGTGTCCGTGTGTCCCTGTGTGTGTCCGTGTGTCCCTCTCTGTGTGTGTGCGTCCCTGTGTGTGTGTGTGTGTTTGTGATTCTTGAAGCGGACAGGTTGTGTGTTGTGCAGTTTTGGTGTAAATCTGAAGCAGTACATTTTATTGTCAGCCTGAGCCTGCCTCAGCAGGGCACTGCCTCTGGATTATTACCTTTTCCTTCACATTATGCAAGTTTATACACAATATGATTTTTTTGAATGCTGCTGTTATATTTAGAATTGCATATGCTGGAAATATGTTGCACTTCAGTACGTAATTCTTTATATGTTCCTGTCCTAAGCTATTTGAACCTCCAAACGCCTGTGCAGATACATAGTCTTATGATGACAATATATACATTGGATGGCCCAATGGATTATGGGGGCAAAACTCCTTTTTTTAAAAAACCCCAAGAGAATGTTCGTTTTTCTCCATGGTTAATGCCCCCCACCCCCCCCCCCCCGACCAAATTATGGAAATGCGCAGCTTTAAAAGGTGCCCTTTCTGAGCGTTGGCCTTTCATAGGCAGGACTCGGAAAATGGATATCCAGCCAGTTTTTTGTTAGTAATCTAAGTAAATGGTTGAGAGAATTTCATAAACTGTCAGCATGAAGCTGAAGGTGGTGTGGCCCTCATCTGAATATCAAGGCTTGAGTTATCATCTGTGACCTTCCTGTGCATCTGATATTCCAGGAATTATTTTAATAGGGGAGGGAAGTGGGGTTCAACTGGCAAATCCTGAAATTTAATTCAATAAATCTGGTCATTTGTGGCTAGCACCAGAAATAAAAATGACCATGAAAACTGACAGACTGTCATAAAAGGCCCACTGGTTCACTAACGTTCTTCAGGAAAAGGGAACGTGCCATCCCTACCCAATTACCACCCCCCTCCCACCCCTGACTCCAGTCCAATATTATGTGATAGACTTCTAATCCCCTCTGAAGTGCCCTAGCAAACTGCTCAACTGTAAAAACGATCACTATCAAGAAGAAGGCCCACTACCACCTTCTCAGGGCAGCTAGGGATGGGCAATAAATACCAGCCTTGCCAGCAATGTCCACCTCCAGTGTTGCTGTTTTTCTTCCACTTCTGTAGTGGTAATGGATCAGTCTGCTGAATGCCAGGCATCTGGTGCAAAATCCTGTGGAACCTTACCAAGTGTGGAGTTCTTTGTTTCCCCTAATTTTGTGCCCGCTCCTTCATTTACTCACCTTGCTGCAGTGTTCATTCTTCACACTTGAGCTTGGATAGTGAATGTTAGGGCTATTCAATCATGAGACTCTGTCTGATATTAAGATATGGGTGAGTCAGAAATGCCTCCAAATGAAGATGGCTTTGGCATTCTATTTGATCCTGAACTGAACTTCAACCACCATGAGCACCTCTAGACTCAAGTTCTCCAATGTCCTCCTTACTGGCCTCTTGACCTGTACCTTCCACAAACTCCAAATTATCAAAACTCTGTTGCCTATGTCCTGTCCCACACTAAGACCCGCTCGACCAATACTCCTTTCCTCACTGATCACACTAGATTTGTGTCCCATAATATAATTTACAAATCCTTGCATTGGCCTCGCCCCACTCTACCTCTGCAACTTTCTCCAGCCTTGTGTTCCCTTATATCCTGACTCTGGCCCCTGTGTTTCTCCCCCCACACCACTCCAAACACTCTGATTGGTAGTAGACTCTCTAGCTTCTTGGCCCTAATCTCTGGAACTCCCTAAACCTGTCCACCTCACTACCTTCTTCCTTGCCTCTAAAAGCTTTCTTAAAGTCCATCTCTTCAACCAAGCTTTCTGTCATACATCTCCTAACTGTCCTACAAAAGCTGGACATCTTCTCAATTCTTACATCTTTCTATGTAACAAGCACTAAATGAATGTGAGTTATCATCAGCTAATTACCCCAGATTGTCTGGGCAGCCACTGGAGAGCATTTAGGGGGAGGAACCCTGTCTTTTTTTTTCTGCCTTCTAATTCAGTGGGGCCGAGGGCAATAGTAGGATCCCAACTGTTGCTCTGGTTGGGTTCAGCTAGCTAAGCACACCAGGGACTGAACCTGGGGCCTTCCTGATGTGTGTGGTTCAGATATATACGGCTTAACCAGCTGGGGAACCCATACCATGCTCTTTATGTAACTCCTAGTGCCCACTTTAAAAGCAGTGTGGTAGAGGTCAGTGACCCTGCCGTGCCCTCTCAGGGCTTGATACATGCTGTGGAGAGAACCGTGGAACTAGTAGAAATAGTTTCTTTAGATTGGGGCATCTTCACTGGTCTGAAAGAGCCATATAACATTTTCCAGCCAATATTCTCTATCTTTTTGGTTACTGTTCCTTTTCTGATGAGCATTGCCTTAGATCACTTGTGTAAAGTATCTTCCTTCCAAACTGGAGTTCCAAAGCTATAGCAATGTCCAGTGTGGGCCCCAGTAATGAAATGAAAGATGATTCCATTACTGTATTTCATCATGAGCTACAGCTTCAATTCCCCTCCCTTTCCATAATCTGATGCAACGAAGCCGGCGATTGTCCTATGTAATCTTTGCTGCGGTATGATCTGTTAATGAATTAGCTACACTCCGGTTATTCTAACCATTCCTCGACTACTATGTCCCAGTTACTATAATTACCATTCATGTACAAAAATGCACCTCCAATTTCACCATATTACTATACCTCGGTTATTTAACAATCTATGTATACACCCACACACTGCTTGTAATTCTCACCATCTCTCTACAGTACTGTGGTTTCCCAGTTTACATTACTGGGTTCCAGCTGGCAGCTACACTATCTCTGTTACTTTACCAGGCTCTGATTGCTATTTTCACTATACGTAACACATTCAGACTCCAGGTCCCAGCTGCACTGTTTTCTGTAGCGTTAGTAGACACACGACTGTTCCCTCAGGCCAATCATAGGCACCATTACAGCTCTAAATTGCTACATTTAGTATACCCTGTATCTTTGCCCTTGTCCTGGAGCTTTATCTGGTACATTTTTATTAAATTATTTAGAAATATAGAGCACTCAATTCCTAATGATCTCCACAGCACTCGTAAAACCACCTCCAAATGTGTGTTGCATTGTACCTCGGAACATAGGAAGATGGCAACAGGAGTAGGCCATTCAGCCCCTCAAGCCAGTTCCGCTACTCAGTTAGATCATGGCTGATTTGGACTTTATATCCCTTGATATACTTACCCAACAAAAATCTATCGATCCCTGTCTTAAAAATTTGACCCAGCAGCTACAGTCTTTTGGGGGAGAGAGTTCCAGATTTCCACTACCCTTTATGTGAAAACATGCTTTTTGATTTCACTCCTGAACAGCCTGGCTCTAATTTTAAGATTATGCCCCCTTGTTCTGGACTCCGCCACCAGAGAAAATAATTTCTCTCTATCTACCCTATCAAATCCCGTTTTCATTTTAAACACTTTGATTAGATCACTCATCAACCGTTTAAACTCAGGGTAATACAAGCCAAGTTTTTGCAACCTGGCCTCATAATTTAACTCTTTAAACCCTGGTGTAATTCTAGGGAATCTGCGCTGTACCCCCTCCAATATCTCCTTCCTGAGGTGTGGAGTCTAAAAACTGAACACAGTACTCCAGATAGGGTCTGACCAAGAGGATTTGCAAAGTCACCTTATGATATTACAGATAATGACCCTGCTTGTCTGGGATAAAAAGGAGAAGTCTAAGCAACTGTCTGACAAAGTGGGCTGCAGTATTATGTGTTTAGGTACTGTTGTGACCAATGTCCCAGTTTCTTATGAAGAGGACGGAATTGTGTATGTGGATGCGGGTAATAATCAGACCGAGACATCTTAAATTTTGTATTTATTTCCAGCTTTCTCCTCTTCTTCCCTGAAAACGCCAACCTCTGCCAGGGTACTGTTCCTTGGTGCCCAGTACCTTACCCAAGAGACTATTCATGTATGTTGGCAAACTATTCAACCGTGAGAGGTATCACTGCATAGCCCATCCTGTTCTCGGCTGTTGTGCACACAGTTTCCAGTAGGATAGTGATCAGATGTGAGAAGCCAGGCTGATTTTCTCCCCTCTAGCTGAGCCAGGTGTAGAGATAAACTGGCTCAGCACAGGCAACCGCTCCGAACATTATGTTGCACTCCAGAGATGGCCCTGCTCTGGCAATTCCCACCACCGCAGTCCCTGCAGCCGCCCCCGCCCAGGTGGTCCCCTCTCTCCCCCTCTTCCCCTTCCCCCACTTCCCCCTCTCCCCCACCAGGTTGGACCCCGCCCCCTCTCCCCCACCCCCAGGTTGGGCCCCGCCCCCTCTCCCCCCATCCCCAGGTTGGGCCCCGGCCCCGCCCCCTCTCCCCCCATCCCCAGGTTGGGCCCCGGCCCCGCCCCCTCTCCCCCTCCCCTCAAGTTGGGCCCTGCCCCCTCTCCCCCTCCCTTCAGGTTGGGCCCTGCCCCCTCTCCCCCCACCCCTCCCCCCAGGTTGGGCCCCGCCCCCTCTCCCCTCAGGTTGGGCCCCGCCCCCTCTCCCCCCCTCCCCCTCCCCCCCAGGTTGGGCCCCGCCCCCTCTCCCCCTCCCCCAGGTTGGGCCACGGCCCCGCCCCCTCTCCCCTAGGTTGGGCCCCGCCCCCTCTCCCCCCACTCCCCCCCCTCTCCCCTCCCCCCAGGTTGGGCCCCGCCCCCTCTCCCCCTCCCCCCAGGTTGGGCCCCGGCCCCGCCCCCTCTCCCCTCCCCCCCAGGTTGGGCCCCGCCCCCTCTCCCCCCACTCCCCCCCCTCTCCCCTCCCCCCCAGGTTGGGCCCCGCCGGATTGTGAGCACAAGGCGAGCGCCCTGCCTCTCGCGGAGCTGCGCAGTAGCCCCGGTACCTGGACCGTGTCCGCGCACCCGGGCTGATCGGCGGGAGAGCGGAGAGCGCGAGTCCGTCCCCACACTCGGGCTGTGGAAATGGCGGCTGTTCGCAGCGCCGTGTGTCTGGCTCTGCTGCAGCTGGTGGACTTGGCTCGGTGTCTCTCCCGCCCCCCTCCCCGAGCCTTTTTCCCCCCCCTCCCCTCCCCACGCCTCTTTCCCCCCCTCCCCACGCCTCTTTCCCCCCCTCCCCTTTCCCCCCTCCCCCCACTCTCTGTAGTAAGATGTCCCGAGGTTTTGCACAGGAATATTATCAAACAAAATGTGACACAGAGCCACATAAGAACAGGTTACCAAAAGCTTGGTCAAAGAGGTAGGTTTCAAGGACCGTCTTAAATGAGGAGAGAGAGGCAGAGAGGTTTAGGGATGAATTCCAGAGCTTAGTCAGCTGAAGGCACGGCCACCAATGGTGGACCGATGAAAATCGGGGATGCGCCAGAGTCCAGAATTGGAGGAGCGCGGAGATCTTGGAGGGTTGCAGGGCTGGAGGAGGTTTTCGAGATAGGGAGGGGCGAGGCCATGGAGATGATTTGAAAAAAGGATAAGAATTTAACCTACCTAGTATGGCTTTCCTTATTCTTTAAATGATTACATTCTCCATCCATTGCTGGAGCTGAGCCAGCCATTGATCACATTCTGAAGAAACCACAAGTTGAAATGTGATCTTTAGGGATCCCATGGTTATATGACGACAAGTAATATTGGGTGTCGCTACCCAACTCATTTTTACTTAGTTAAGTTAATAAAGGAAAGACTGCTATGGATGAACCAAATATAAATATACCTGTGTTCATGCGTATGAAGGAACTTTATATCAATTAGTCACCAAATCTGATGGGGTGGATGGGAGGGATTATGGTGCAACATTGATGCAATCATTGGCAGACCCAACAAGATGGGTAATCTTTTCTTAATCTATCAAACTCCACACAATGCTGGAGTCCAATGTGGTAGTCCTTATGCAAGAGTTGGGAGGTCTTTTCGATGGTTCTGGGACTGAATTTCAGAACAGTTTAGCCAAAGGAACAGTCCACACGACATAATACTTAGTAAATGTCTAGTTGGAGTATTGCTTGCAGTTCTGGGCACCCTATAAGCAGGATGTTAGACCCATGAAAAGAATATGGTGAAGATTGAAGTAGTATGATGCCAGAAGGTCGTTATTATGAAGAAAGACTTGAAAAATTGGGCTCTTTTCACTGCAACAGAGATGGTTCAAGAAAGGTCTAATAAAGGTTTTCAAAATTATAAAAGATTTTGAGATAGTAAATAGTGAAAAATTGTTTCCACTTGTTGTAGAATTGGTAATAAGGGGACACAGACTGAGGATCATCACTAGAAGAATGAAGGGGGAAGATTGAAGAAAGTTTTGTTCACAGTTATTAGCATATGGAATGCTTTATCACAAGCAGCTATTGAAACAGACTGTAACATCATTTAAAAGGGAACTGATTTGAACAAGAAGAATATAAAATGATGTGGGGAAAAGGGAATGGGATTAATTAGATAATTCCAGTTGGCACAGATGCGATGGACTGAATGGCCTCCTTCTTTGCTGTGATTCTGTGTTGCATATGTTGTCAATAGAAACCAGTTTCAGGGGTGTCCATGAGCCATGTCATTGAACGGGTAAAGTGACCTTGACATGACCCTCACTTTCCGGTTAGGTGGCAGCGATGGAATACATATTTAACTAAGAATTTAGAGATCCCTGCTGAGGATTTCAGAAGCAAAGGAAACAAAGAGTTATTGAGAATATTGGGAAGCTGTAGGTTGTTAGATATAATGGATATAACCCTATGATGGTCATCCCATAAAAGCAGAAGAATGAGGGAGATGGAAAAAGGACGGAACAATCATTTTGTGAGCGCAATGAAAAGTGAAAACTACCTGCAGCAGGAAACCTGTGTGAGTTCTGCATTTCGCTCGGTCAGCTTAAATTAAATAGGGTTGGTCAACACGAAGGCCGAATCTGGAGCCACTGACCGTGCTGTCTTCCAGAACAAAAACTTAGGGTCATGCATGGCAAGAAGTTTAGAAAAGGGGACCATGGGCTGATTTAGGACAGAGTGTTGGTCCCAACTGGAGACAAGTGCGAGATTGATGAGATCTGATTTCCAAATTGCTTTCATAACTGATGTATGTTGGAAGATGCTGCCCCGTCAAACCCAATCCTTGATTGTCATGAGCGGCTGAAGTAGATGCAAGGTGTGCATGGATGGTGACTGCTTTCTGCTCAAGGTCAGATAGAGATTGTAGACATTCTAATGTGGAAGATGGTGGAATGTAAAGAAAGCACTGGATAAACTTTTTCCATTGAAGGTTATAGGCTCTGTTGATGGAAGATTTAGGAGATATCAGAGAAATATTTAGCACAGATGGTGGAAGGCATAGATTGAATCATCCCCTCAACAGCCAGGCCGTCACTTAGAGGCCCATGAGATTAGGTGGTGAAATTTGGCTTGATTGCTAACGGAGGTGGACCTTGTGAGAGGCAACAAGATTGTCAGGTAACAAAGAACACTGTTCAACACTGAGGTTTTTGAGAACCAGGGTTTGTGAGGGCAATGGCAGTGGGTAGTTACCAGAATCACTTGTCTTCCTCTGATGAGATCCTCTGCAAAAGCCTGGGAATTAAATGAAATGAGGCAAGGTAGCGACATCAAGAAATCTGAGCCCAAAAGAATAACAGGTCATCGAATTGCTAAGCAGAAGCATGTACAAACTGAGCACAGAACAGGGGGAAATGGTAATTGTCTGGTGAGAATAGGTCGATTTAAGGGTAACTCCGCTTCTGGAAATGTCCTGAACCATCTCGATCTGGATCTTCCACCCATGAGAGATAGATGACTGAGAAAGTCCGCTGCTACATTTTCCACCCAGGCTAGATGCTGAACTAAGAGTACTCCTGAGTTCAAAGACCAATGTAAAAGTCAAATTGCATTTGGACAGAGGACCCGGGAATGGGTTTGTTTCCATACTGAGCAGCTGTGATGTCTGTCCAGGTACACATTGACTTACCCTGTACTAAAAGCTGGAAATGTTGTCTGACTAGTTGTAAAGTTGACAGTACCTTTTCACTAGATGGTTTGTCAGGATGGGAAAAAGTGAGCCATTGCTAGGGTGATCATGCACATGAGGGGATCTACATCTAAAGCATTGGTATGGAAGGGTTGTGTAGCAGATTTAATTATAACCTGTGGCTGTGGTGACCACAGGTGTGCAAAATCAGCCCAGTACACCTGGGGGCAGGTAACATGAATGTGAGCTGAACTCTGCTGATAAACTCACCAGGCCTATGAGTCAAGTCATTCAGGATTACAGCAACTATTTACATTTGTATAATACTCCCCGTGTACTGTGAGGCATCGCCAAGACTTTACAAGGCAGTGGGAATGAATTGACAATGAGCAGCGGGGAAAAGCTGGAGCATGGATCAAAATGACAGTCAAAGAGCAAAATCCTTCGGAAGCTTTTGAAAGCAGGGAAGGAGGGACAAGGTGGAGGGATTGAGTTCATTAGGGCAGGAGCATAGTGGCGAAGGGGGATCAGTAAACAATAGGTAAACTGGTGTTGGAAGAGGAGAGGGTACATACAGAGACATTCAGCTAGAGGAGGTCATATATGGGTGAGGCCAAGGAAGGATTAAGTGGTGAGGATGAGGATCTTGGGCAATTCTCTAAGGCATGGGAAGCGAATGGAGTTTGGTGAGGTTGAGGGTGCAGGCCTTAATAAGAGTCAGATAATGGGATGTGGCACTTTAGATGAGTTGTAATTAATGGAAGGTGGAAATGGCAAGGAGATGATTGGAGAAATTAAGCTTGTAGGTGATGAGAGTGTGGTGTTTGGTTTTGGCAGCAGAGGGGGCGAGGTAGGGGTGGAGTTGGGAGATAAAAGAAAAGTGGTTTTGGTAAGAGATTGGTTGAGGTGGACGAAACTGCTCTCGGGTGAGCAGTATACCAAGGTTCCACACCTCTAGGTTTAACGCAGGTTAGCAGTAGGGAGGTTTGAGGCTAGACAAATTTAAGTAGGTGTTTACAGGAGCCGAATGGCTTTAGTCTTGCTAACATTTATCTGTGGAAGTTTTGGTTCATTGAGGTCTTCCACCTGTTAAAGGCCTGCCTGAAACGTGATTCAGACAGTCAAATGGGTGCATGACGTCCCCACCAGATTTTTAATTGACAGTTGCCCGTTTTTCTGGTGAGAAACGAGCAATCAGCAGTTCAAAGTCTTCCCCATTGAGCTGTCTGCCCTGCTCAAAATTGCGGGTTGCTTGCATGAGCTTTTTTTTAGATTCCTATTGTAGCAATCTGCAAGGAAGAAGGCCTGCCTTAAATTTCCATTGCAGTAATCCATAAGGAGGAAAGCATAAGAAAACACACAAAGGCTGAAGGGATGGGCTTTGTGAGCATTGCAGAAAGGGCTGCACTGTGGAGAACATAGGAACAGGAGTAGGCCATTCAGTCCCTCGTGCCTGCTCCGCCATTTGATAAGATCATGGCTGATCTGTGATCTAATTCCATATACCTGCCTTTGGCCCATATCCCTTAATACCTTTGGTTGCCAAAAAGCTATCTATCTCAGATTTAAACTTAACAATTGAGCTAGTATCAATTGCCATTTGCGGAAGAGAGTTCCAAACTTCTACCACCCTTTGTGTGTAGAAATGTTTTCTAATCTCACTCCTGAAAGGTCTGGCTCTAATTTTTAGACTGTGCCCCCTACTCCTAAAATCCCCAACCAGCGGAAATAGTTTCTCTCTATCCACCCTATCTGTTCCCCTTAATATCTTATAAACTTCGATCAGATCACCACTTAACCTTCAAAACTTCAGAGAATACAACCCCAATTTGTGTAATCTCTCCTCATAACTTAATCCTTGAAGTCCGGGTATCATTCTAGTAAACCTACGCTGCACTCCCTCCAAGGCCAATATGTCCTTCCAAAGGTGCAGTGCCCAGAACTGCTCTCAGTACTCCAGGTGCGGCCTAACCAGGGTTTTGTATAGCTGCAGCATAACTTCTGCCCCCTTGTACTCTCGTCCTCTAGATATAAAGGCCAGCATTCCATTAGCCTTATTGATTATTTTCTGCACCTATTCATGACACTTCAATGATCTATGTACCTGAACCCCTAAGTCCCTTTGGACATCCACTGTTTTTAACTTTTTACCATTTAGAAAGTACCCTGTTCCATCCTTTTTTGATCCAAAGTGGATGACCTCACATTTGTCTACATTGAATTCCATTTGCCACAGTTTTGCCCATTCACCTAATCTATCAATATCGCTTTGTAATTTTAAGTTTTCATCTACACTGCTTACAATGCCACCAATCTTTGTGTCATCGGCAAACTTAGATATGAGACTTTGTATGCCTTCATCTATGTCGTTAACAAATATTGTGAATAATTGAGGCCCCAAGACAGATCCCTGTGGGACTCCACTAGTCACATCCTGCCAATGTGAGTACCTACTCATTATCCCTACTCTCTGTCGCCTTTTGCTCAGCCAGCTTTCTAACCAAGTCCGTACTTTTCCCTCGATTCCATGGGCTTCGATCTTAGCTAACAGTCTCTTATGTGGGACCTTGTCAAATGTCTTCTGGAAGTCCATATAAATAACATCCATTGACATTCCCCTGTCCACTACTTTAGTCACCTCTTCAAAAAATTCAATCAGGTTTGTCAAGCACGACCTACCTTTCACAAATCCATGCTGGCTCTCTCTGATTAACTGAAAATTCTCGAGGTGTTCAGTCACCCTATCCTTAATTATAGACTCCAGTATTTTCCCCACAACAGATGTTAGGCTAACTGGTCTATAATTGCCTGGTTTCCCTCTCGCTTCTTTCTTAAAATGTGCAATTTTCCAATCTAGAGAACTTTGAAAGATTATAGTTAGGGCATCTGCAATGTGCTCACCTATTTCCTTTAAAACCCTGGGATGGAAACTATCTGGTCCTGGGGATTTGTCACTCTTTAGTGCTATTATTTTCTTCATTACTGTTGCTTTACTTATATGAATTTTATCGAGTCCCTGTCCCCGATTCAGTATTAGTTTTCTTGGGATTTCCGGCATGCTATCCTCTTTTTCTACTGTAAATACTGATGCAAAGTAATCGTTCAACATGTCCGCCATTTCCCCATTGTCAGTGATAATATCCCCACTTTCAGTTTTTAAGGGGCCAACACTGCTCCTGACCATCCTCTTTTTCCTAATGTAACTATAAAAGTTCTTCGTATTGGTTTTGATATCCCTTGCAAGTTTCTTTTCATACTCTCTTTTTGTAGCTCTTACTATCTGTTTTGTGACCCTTTGTTGATCTTTGTATCTTTCCCATTCGCCAGGATCTGTGCCATTTTTTTGCCTTTTTGTATGCCCTTTCCTTGTCTTATACTGTCCCTTATCTCTTTAGTTGTCCATGGCTGTTTTTTTTGGCAAGTAGAGTTCTTGCCCCTCAGGGGTATAAACCGATTTTGTATCTTGTTAAATGTTTCTTTAAACATTTCCCACTGATCATGAGTCGTTTTACCCATTAACAGATTTGCCCAGTTTACTGTAGACAGTCTCTGTCTCATCCCATTGAAGTCGGCCTTACCCAAGTCTAGAATCTTAGCAGCTGACTCACTTTTTTCCCTTTCAAACACCACATTGAACTCGATCATGTTATGATTGCTATTGGATAGAGGTTCGCGTACAGTTAAGCCGTTAACTAAATCTGGTTCATTACTCATTACTAAATCTAGTAAGGCTTGCCCCCTTGTTGCCTCTAGGACATACTGAGTACATACATAGTAAAAAACTATCCCGGACACACTCAAGAAATTCACTACCTTTCTGACAGTTGCTAGTCTGCTTTTCCCAGTCTATGTGAAGGTTAAAGTCCCCCATTAAGACCACTATGCCTTTCTTTCACACTTGTCTCTGACACCAACATTTAAGCTTTAGGACATTCGAGCACTGAACCTGTTCAGCACCTTGGCACCACGTTCATAGAAAGGTTACAGCACGGAAGGAGGCCATTCGGCCCATCGAGTCCCCGCCGGCTCTATGCAAGAGCAATCCAGCTAGTCCCACTCCCCCGCCCTTTCCCCATAGCCCTGCAATTTTTTCACTTCAAGTACTTATCCAGTTCCCTTTTGAAGGCCACGACTGAATCTGCCTCCACCACCCCCTCGGGCAGTGCATTCCAGATCCTAACCACTTGCTGTGTAAATAAGTTTTTCCTCATGTCACCTTTGGTTCTTTTGCCAATCACCTTAAATCTAAGTCCTCTGGTCCTTGACCCTTCCGCCAATGGGAACAGTTTCTCTCTACCTACTCTGTCTCGACCCTTCATGATTTTGAACACTTCTATCAAATCTCCTTGCAACTGTCTCTGCTCCAAGGAGAACAACCCCAGCTTCTCCAGTAACTAAAGTCCATCATCCTTGGAATCATTCTGCACCCTTTCTAAAGCCTTCAAATCTTTCCTGAAGTGCGTTGCCCAGAATGGGACACTACTCCAGTTGTGGCCGAACCATGACTTCCATACTTTTGTACTCTGTGCCTCTATTTATAAAGCCCAGGATCCCATATGCTTTTTTAACCACTTTCTCAACCTGCCCTGCCACCTTCAACAATTTGTAGACATTTACCCCCAGATCTCTTTGTTCTTGTACCCCTTTTAGAATTGTGCCCACTAGTTTATATTGCCTCGCCTCGTTCTTCCTACTGAAATATATCACTTTGCATTTTTCTGCATTAAATTTCATCTGCCACATGTCTGCCCATTCCACCAGCCTGTCTATATCCTCTTGAAGTCTGTCACTATCCTCCTCACTGTTTACTACCCTTCCAAGTTTTGTGTCATCTGCAAATTTGGAAATTGTTCTCTGTACACCCAAGTCCAAGTCATTAATACATATCAAGAAAAGCAGTGGTCCCAGCACTGACCCATGGGGAACACCACTGTACATCTCTCTCCAGTCCGAAAAACAACCGATCACCACTACTCTGCCCTTAGCCAATTCTGTATCCATGTTGCTACTGCCCCCTTTATTCCATGGGTCGCAATCTTGATGATAAGCCTACCGTGCACCACTTTATCAAACGCCTTTTGAAAGTCCATATACACCACATCAACTGCATTGCCCTCGTCTACCTTCTCTGTTACCTCATCAAAAAACTCTTATCAGGTTAGTTAAACACGATTTGCCTTTAACAAATCCGTGCTGGCTTTCCCTAATCAATCCACCCTCGTCCAAGTAACTGTTAATTCTGTCCCAATTATCAATTCTAAAAGTTTCCCCACCGCTGAGGTTAAACTGACTGGCCTATAATTGCTGGGTTTATCCTTACACCCTTTTTTGAACAAGGGTGTAACATTGCAGTTCTCCAGTCCTCTGGCACCACCCCCTTATCTAAGGATGTTTGGAAGATTATGGCCAGTACCTCTGCATTTCCACCCTTCCCTCAGCAACCTAGGATGCATCCCATCCAGACCAGGTGACTTATCTACAGCCAGCCTTTCAAGAACCTCATCTTTATCAATTTTTAGCCCACCCAGTATCTCAACTATATCTTCCTTTACTGAGACTGTGGCAGCATCTTCTTCCCAAGTAAAGACAGATACAAAGTACTCATTTAGTACCTCAGCCATGCCCTCTGCCTCCATGAGTAGATCTACGATAATTAGATTTTGAGTGGATCAGATACCCTTCTCCTCCTTGTTTAAGTAAGATTCCTCACCCTCCAATGCCAATAAAATTATAAGAAGGATCAGAGGCAAGACATTGTGAAAGAACCACCAGTTGTAACTCTCGTGAGGGGCTAACAGTGGTCACAAACAGAAAGGTCACAAGGAAGCTTCAATGGTACTACGACACCTCGTTATTGCTTCCTGCCATGATAACAGGGATGACTGTGAAGGGTTTGACCTACTCCAGTCGTTGAAATCCAAGCAACCTGTCCATACTTTTGACTATGGAGGGGAAAGTGAAGAGAGGGGCTGAATGAAATGGATGAATCTAGGAAGGATTCCAGCCAATTGGCCAAATTCTCCAGCTCGTCTCTCTGAGGAGAGCGATTGGCAGAACTAATCTACTGGGACACCTTGGCACTTCTGGGATTTAGACAAAGAGAGGAGGAAGGAACAATAACCCATGCCAAAAACGAAAGGGTGAACATGCCGCACCTTGTTATGCCTATGTTACAGACAGTTGGCACTGAAAGTGGAGGCGGGAGTCCAAGTGAGATTTTGGAGCTGTCAGCTGAGAAGTATTTTCTAAAGGCCAGTCAGTACTGATGTGGCAACAGGATCCCAATGAAGCAGCTGCATGAGAGATGCCAAGATGTCAGTCAGCACTTTTGTGATTCAGAGCAGGGAACATAGGAACAGGAGGAGCCCATTCAGTCCCTAGAGCCTGTTCCGCCATTCAATTAGATCATGGCTGATGTGTATCACAACTCCATTCACCTGCCTTTGGTCCATATCCCTTGATTACCCTTACCCAACAAAAATCTATCGATCTCAGTCTTGAAAATTTCAATTAACCCAGCATCCACAGCCTTTTAGGGGAAAGAGTTCCAAATTTCCACTACCACTTGTGTGAAAAAGTGCTTCCTGATTTCACTCCTTAATGATCCAGCTCTAATTTAAAGTTGTGCCCGCGCATTGTTCTGGATTCCTCCACCACAGGAAATAGTTTTTCTGCAGCTACCCTATCAATTCCCTTTATCATTTTACCCCTCAACCTTCTAAGCTCAAGTGAATGCAACCCAAATTTATGAAACCTGTCCTCATCATTTAACTCTTTAAGCCCCGGTATCATTGTGGTGAATCTGCACGGTACTCCCTCCAAGGCCAATATATCCTTCCTGAGGTGCACGGTGCCTAAAACTGAATGCAGTACTCCAGACATTAGCGATAGATTTTTGTTGGGTAAGGGTATCAAGGGATATGGAGCTGAGTTGTAGATTAGCTATGATCTAATTGAATGGTGGAACAGGCTCTAGGGGCTGAATGGCCTCCTCCAATTGAAGCATAACTTCTACCCCTTTGTATCCCAGCCCCCTTGAGATAAAGGCCAACATTCCATTAGCCTTTTTGATTTCTTTTTGTACCTGTCCACTAGCTTTTTAGTGATTTATGGACATGGGCACCTAAATCGCTTTGTTCCTCCACAGTTCCTAGTTTATCACCATTCATAGGAGGCCTTTCGGCCCATTGTGCCTGTCCCAGCTCTGTGAAAGAGCTATCCAATTAGTTCCATTCCCCTGCTCTTTCCCCATAGCCCTGTAATTTTTTTCCCTTAAAGTATTTATCCAATTCCCTTTTGAAAGTTATTATTGAATCTGCTTCCATCGCCCTTTCAGGCAGTGCATTCCAGATCAAAACAACTTGCTGCGTAAAAAAAAATGTTTCCTCATGTCGCCTCTGGTTCTTTTGCCAATCACCTTAAATCTGTGTCCTCTGGTTACTGACCCTTCTGCCACTGGAAAAGGTTTCTCCTTATTTACTTTATCAAAACTGTTCATGATTTTGAACACCTCCATCAAATCTCCCCTTAACCTTCTCTGCTCCAAGGCGAACAATTCCAGCTTCTCCAGTCTCTCCACATAATTGAAGTCCCCCATCCTTGGCACCATTCTAGTAAATCTCTTCTGCACCCTCTGAGGCCTTCACTTCCTTCCTAAAGTGTGGTGCCCAGAATTGGACACAATACTCCAGTTGAGGCCTAACCAGTGTTTTATAAAGGTTTAGCATAATTTCCTTGCTTTTGTACTCTATGCCTCTATTAATAAAGCCCAAGATCCCATATGCTTTTTTAACAGCCTTCTCAACTTGTTCTGCCACCTTTAAAGATTTGTGTATGTGAACCCTCAGGTCCCTCTCTTCCTGCGCCCCCTTTAAAATTATATCATTTAGTTTATATTGCCTCTTCTCATTCTTCCTACCAAAATGCATCATTTAACACTTCTCTGTGTTGAATTTCATCAGTCTGTCTATGTCCTGAAGTCTGTTACTATTCTCCACATTGTTTAATACATTTCCGAGTTACGTGTTATCTGCAAATTTCGAAATAATACACTGTATACCCAAGTCCAGGTCATTTATATATATCAAAAAGAGCAGTGGTCCTAATACTGACCCCTGGGGAACGCCACTGTATACTTCCCTCCAGTCTGAAAAACCATTCACCACTACTCTCTGCTTTCTGTCCCCTAGCCAATTTTGTATCCATGCTGCCACTGTCCCTTTAAACCAATGGGCTTTAATTTTGCTCTGAACATAATTTGCAATCCTCCAGTCCTCGGCACCATTCCCATATCGAGAGATGATTGGAAGATTGTGGTCAGAGCTTCTGCAATTTCCACCCTTACTTCCCTCAGTAACCTAGGATGCATCCCATCTGGACATTAAGAAAATATTCCAATTTGTCTTTCTTGGATCCAAAGTGGATGCCCTCATTTGCCACGGTTTTGCCCACCTGCTTAATCTTTCTAAGTCTCTTTGTAACTTCCTGTTCCCATCTATACAACTCACTTCCTCCTAACTTGGTATCATCTGCCTGAGCGATGTCAGGAGAGGGCATCATATCCAGGCGAGGTTGGCCAATAGATAAACGAACCAGCCCTGATGTTGATGGCACTGGATGACGTAGGGTTTGGGTGTAACTGGCTCTGTACGTAATTTGTTACCGACAAATCCATCTCTCGACATCGCTCAGGAGAGTGGAACTGTGCCTCGTCTGCCTTTCCAAGCCAGTTTTAGAAATGTACCAATATTTGATCTTTCTTTCTTAATTCCAGTGGAAAACTGAAGGCAGGTCTGTCAAGTAAAAGAGTCATGTTTCACAGACCAGCAACAAGCACCAGTGGTGCCTATCGAATGATCTAGTGCTTGTTAGGCACTGTGTGACACTGACTTCACATTAATGGAACTGAGCAAAACAGCCAAGGAAAACAGTTAACCACCGTATTGGCTGAAATTACTGTTTATGCTATTAGCAAATGAACGCTTGGTGCATTCATATGATGATCCATGTTTAAAATAAATAGGTTAACATTTCTTGAAATAGTGCACAGAGGAATGTCGTACAATCATGTTAATATCATTAACAGTTTTTTATATAGCTTTATATTTGCTTTCTTCCTGTATTAATAATTAAAGATTGCTAACATTTCAAGGTTTTCTAGATTTTAATTATGAGTTGCAGCCCTGTTACTGTAGTTTGGAGGTCGGCAGATGCTGGACAGGGTTTGCCAGGAGAGCAACATATGCCAAACTCTGACGTTAGCTGGACTTTGGGATGGGATTGAGTTGCTGTTAAAATGAGCTGGGTTATTGTGCGTTTTTAAAAGGAGGTAAACCAAGAATCGCCTGTGGATGGGTTTGAATGGGAGCAAGTGGGGGAGAAAAAAACAAAGTGGTAAAATTGAGTTTGATATGTCCCAATATGAAGAAATGTGGCACAGCTATTCTTGCACTGCAACAATGAGTACCAGTACTGTGAGAATATCTGGGGCAGCTACCATCACACTGTAATGCTAATATCAGGAGGTATGGTCCAGTTATCTAACATTATGTGGAAATTTGTAACATTAACTCTTGGCATGCTAGATGCACAGTGGTATTTTCTACCCTTGGGACTTTTGTAATAATTGCAGACCATCTGTGCCAGTAATTATTGTGATTAACCAGTGCCACCCATTATAGTAATAGGGGAACTGAAGTGTTATAATTGACTCTCCTCATTAGTAAAATATTAGTATAATGTACATTACGAATGTCTGCAAACTCTTAACACCTGTGTGTCTGTCTATATTCCCTATTTGTTGATAATGAGCCCCCAAATGTCTGTGAATGCTGGGACAATTGGAGCTTTCAAGGCTGAGATTGATCGATTTTTGTTAGGTAAGGGTATCAAAGAATATGTAGCAAAGGTGGGAAAATGGATTTGGGGTACAGGTTAGCCATAATCTGTTGATAGGAGGAAAGCTGTAGACTGCAGGAAGATATCAATGGACTGGTCAGGTGGGCAGAAAAGTGGCAAATGGAATTCAATCCAGAGAAGTGTGAGGTAATGCATTTGGGGAGGGCAAACAAGGCAAGGGAATACACAATAAATGGGAGGATACTGAGAGGTGTAGAGGAGCAAAGGGACCTTGGAGTGCATGTCCACAGATCCCTGAAGGTAGATAAAGGTGGTTAAAAGCATATGGGATACTTTCCTTTAATAGCCGAGACATAGAATATAAGAGCAGGGAGGTTATGCTGGAACTGTATAAAACACTGGTTAGGTCACAGCTTGAGTACTGTGTACAGTTCTGGTCACCACATTACAGGAAAGATGTGATTGCACCAGAGAGGGTACAGAGGAGATTTCCGAGGATGTTGCCAGGACTGGAGAATTTTAGCTATGAGGAAAGATTGGATAGGCTGGGTTTGTTTTCATTGGAACAGAGGAGGCTGAGGGGAGATTTAATTGAGGTGTATAAAATTATGAGGGGCCTAGATAGAGTGGATAGGAAGGACCTATTTCCCTTAGCAGAGGGGTCAGTGACCAGAGGGCATAGATTTAAAGTAATTGGTAGAAGGATTAGAGGGGAGCTGAGAAGAATTTTTTTCACCCAGAGGGTGGTGGGGGTCTGGAACTCACTGCCTGAAAGGGTGGTAAAGGCAGAAACGCTCAACTCATTTAAAATGTATTTGGATGTGCACTTGAAGTGCCATAACCTACAGGGCTACGGACCAAGTGCTGGAAAGTGGGATTAAGCTGGATAGCTCTGTTACAGCGGCACGGACACGATGGGCCGAATGGCCTCCTTCTGTGCCATAACTTTCTATGATTCTATCTATTTGAATGGCGGAACAGGCTTGAGAACTGAATGGCCTACTCCTGTTCCTATATACCTATGATGCTTGTACTTGTTCAGTGACCTAAATAGCCTTTTCCCATTCCATATTTTCTATTCTACATCCTAATTTCAACTCTGGCCCTGATCTGCTTCTCTCTGAATAATTTTCATTTCGTACTGCTGAAACAAACAATTCCCATGTGCCATCACCAGAGAGTCAGGGATTAATGCACTAAACTCCTTTCGTTGACCTGTAAATCTCCATGCATTTCTCATTCAAAAACATTCAGTTTGTTAAAGGAAGACATGACCTTTGTTGACATTTGACAGATCAAGTTGTCCTGATGTTCTTTCCCATACGCCAATGAAGAAAGCTCACAATACAAGATCTGCTATTGGTGGTATGAGGAAGACTTTATTTTATTTACTTATTTCCCATTTTCTCCCGTCTGTTTCACCCAAAGGTTTGACCCTTGTGAAAGAAAGGACTTGCATTTATATGGCGCCTTTCATGACCTCAGGACGTCCCAAAGTGCTTTACAGCCAATGGAGTACTTTTGAAATGTAGTCACTGTCGTAATATAGCAAACGCGGCAGCCAATTTAACACAAACAGCAATGAGGTAATGACCAGATAATCTGTTTTTAGTGATGTTGGCCAGGACACTGGGGAGAACTCCCCTGCTCTTCTTCGAAATAATGCAAAGGAATCTTTTACGTCTACATGAGAGGGCAGACAGGGCCTCGGTTTAACATCTCTTCTGAAAGATGGCACCTCCAACAATGCAGCACTCCCTCAGTACTGCACTGGAGTATCAGCCTAGATTTTGTGCTCAAGTCTCTGGAGAGGGATGTGAACCCACAACCTTTTGACTTAGAGGCAAGAGTGCTATTACTTAGCCACAGCTGACAGCAGTGATATTACGAATGCCTGCAAACTGTCTTGGTCTCTGTTCCCTATTTGTTGATAATGAGCCCCCAGAAGGCTGTGGTGCTGGGACAGTTGGAGCTTTCATGACTGGGTGGCACTGGTTAATGGGTTAAGGTTCCATGGCAACAATTGCCCTCTAATATCTTGGCCAACGGTCATTCTTCATGTGTGTTATGTAGCACAGTCTTGTGCTCACCTGGTATTTGCATATGCATGCATTCCAGCTGGGATCACTGGATACAATCAAAATACAGGATCCCTGGAAGATTTCCCCCTCTCTCTAACACAGGGGTCACTGAATAATGACCAGGAGCAGGAACCTGGCTGATTTCCCCTCTCTCTAACCCAGGGTTACTGGACAGTGGTCAGGAGCAGGAACCCTGGCTGATTTCCCCTCTCTCTAACCCAGGGGTCAGTGGACAGTGATCAGGAGCAGGAACCCTGGCTGATTTCCCCTCTCTCTAACCCAGGGGTCAGTGGACAGTGATCAGGAGCAGGAACCCTGGCTGATTTCCCCTCTCTCTAACCCAGGGGTCAGTGGACAGTGATCAGGAGCAGGAACCCTGGCTGATTTCCCCTCTCTCTGGGTCAGGGGTCAGTGGACAGTGATCAGGAGCAGGAACCCTGGCTGATTTCCCCTCTCTCTGGGTCAGGGGTCAGTGGACAGTGATCAGGAGCAGGAACCCTGGCTGATTTCCCCTCTCTCTGGGTCAGGGGTCAGTGGACAGTGATCAGGAGCAGGAACCCTGTCTGATTTCCCCCCCCCCCCCCCTCTCTAACCCAGGGGTCAGTGGACAGTGATCAGGAGCAGGAACCCTAGCTGATTTCTCCTGGCTGGATTTAATTCCTTCTCCCCAGCCCAGGAGTTCTGACTGTAATTGTAATGCCCTGTTGCCAGATGCTAGTAATCAACTAATCCAGTACAAACTGGAATTTAAACCGGGATCTTATTATGTGGTCGCCTCTGTTACATGCCCCCTTTTAACAACTGAGCCATTGAGCTATATTTGCAGGGCAAACATCGGACGCCGTCAGCAATGTTTCATGGGTTAAAACCAGTGATGTGGTACAGTTATCCTCTTGCTTTTAGGTGAGACTGCGTACCATTTGAATTCGCCATTTCCTCAGTGGCAAACTGCTCTGTGATGGATTGCCACATGGAAACCATTTTGGACATTTCACTGTCCCCACTTTCACCAGGATCAGGTCCTCCCTAATCCGGGGCCTACATGGTGCTAGGGTCAAATGAGGCGGAACTGGTGGGAATTCCAACAGATGACATCATCCTGCTAGTCCCGCCCCTTGCTGTGATAACACAGGAAGCACTTGCCCACTTCTGCGGAAGTTGGAAACCTGCAAGGAAAGGAGCAAAAAACTAGTCCAGTCCCAAATTCTACCCCCACCCGCACAGGTAACTGCGTTCATGCTCCACTAAAGCCCACAAATTTTGGCAGATGAGGACTGCAAAAAACAAATATCAAGTGTTGTATACCAGACCATCTCTGTATTACCTGAATATTTTGGAAATACACTCGGGCCAAAATTTGTGGGCTTTAGTGGAGCATGAACGCAGTTACCTGTGCAGGTGGGGGTAGAATTTGGGACTGGACCCAGTTTTTTGCTCCTTTCCTTGCAGGTTTCCAACTTCCGCAGAAGTGGGCAAGTGCTTCCTGTGTTATCACAGCAAGGGGCGGGACTAGCGGGATGATGTCATCTGTTGGAATTCCCACCAGTTCTGCCTCATTTGATCCTAGCACCATGTAGGCCCCGGATTAGGGAGGACCTGATCCTGGTCGAAGTGGGGACAGTGAAATGTCCAAGAGCTGGTTTCCATGTGGCAATCCATCACAGGGCAGTTTGCCACTGGGGAAATGGCAAATTCAAATGGTACGCAGTCTCACCCAAAATATGCCAGCGTCCCTAACCTCAAGATCTGGAACAGGGTCGAGGTGCATCCATGGCGTGGGTGAAAGTTCTGTGTCCCAGATCTGTACCAGGAGGCTGCCACAAGAAATTCTAGGCTCTTTGTTTTTATATTATTGCTTCTGATGATGTCAATTTATTTCCCTCTTGACCTCGTTTGCAAGCAGAAGCAATCAGTCATTTTTTTTCTTATAGCTTTTCTTTTCTCCACCACCTGTGACTATCTCATTGGAAATAAGATCAATACCAAAACTCGTGGTTGTATACTTGCATGATATTTGCTGCAGTTACAGATTAACGTACCATCAAAGCCCTGAGAATTGTTCAAAGGTCATAATATTTCTGGAAAGATGTGGTGGGGAGGGGGTTGGAGTTGTTACAGTGTGAGTGTTGGCACCTCCAGGTTAGGCTTATAGGGTTGTACAGAAGGACTTGTGCCTAGAATAGTAGGAAGGCAATTGCTGCCTCTAGGTTAGGGCTATAGGGATTTCCCAGTCTGTTCCGAGTTAGCTGATTTCAGCCAGGTGACGGGCACCAGAACTGGTCTCGTGCCCTTGTGTTAGGGGCAGGTTAATCGTCCAGGGTTCTCGCTCCTGACTGCTTTCAAGCCACTTCTTGGGTACATCTTTGTGAATGTTGGGTGAGGACAGGAGCGGGTTTGATTGTGACGTGCCCTGAGCTCCAACAGTCTACCAACAATCACTGTCAAAGTTCACGTGAAGAAAGACCACTTAGGTGACGTACTGCAAGGCATGTGGCCTCCATGGGAACTGTACGCCAGCAAGGAGCCATAACCTTTGGGAGAGGACAAAACTGGAAGAGAGAAAGAAGGGAGTAGTGTCTTGGTGGCTCTGTTAATTGAGCTCCTGATCTTAACCGTGCCATTGTAGGGAGGTGACATGGAAAGAAGAGCCAAAATGGGATTTCACTCAGAAAAAGCAGTGAGTGGTAGAAGCTGAGGTGCTTGGCTATCTGTGTGTTGCATTTGTGTTTTGACTGTTCAGCTTGATGAAGCAACAAAGGCAGCAGTGTAAAGAAAAGCTTTGCTTGAGCTGATTTTCTTTTTACCTCTAGAAGGCCATGCACTAAGCCTTTCCTTTCAGTGACCACTATATAGAGTGGTACAGACCAGGAAGATTCCCAGTCTCTCTGGAGTCAGCCAAACTCAACAAGAGGAACAGATGGGATGCTATAACTGGGAGGGGGAAAATTACTCTGGGTTCAGTATCCTCCTGAGTGCGTGCCAGAAATGCATGTGTTGACGTTAAGCGAGGACAGAGCTGGGCTTGGCTGTGATGGCCCCACAGAGTTGGAGCCTTTCCAGGTTCACACCTGAAGGATGGGTATTTGGGCGAGGTCCTGGAAGGCTGCTGCCAGCCTATTGGATGTACTGCAGCACCTGGCTTCACAGAGGGAGAACTGGAGAAGGAAAAATAGCTTCATTCTGGAGTGAATACACAGCAGCTGGATAATGACCACAACACAATACAATCATAAGGAGATCCATAATAATAATGA
Organism: Heptranchias perlo; assembly: GCF_035084215.1. Classification (NCBI taxonomy): domain Eukaryota; kingdom Metazoa; phylum Chordata; class Chondrichthyes; order Hexanchiformes; family Hexanchidae; genus Heptranchias; species Heptranchias perlo. The sequence goes on along the minus strand of NC_090341.1, from coordinate 61,458,869 downwards.
TTTTGTGGTTTTCCAAAGACTACATGAGCAGTGTCAGGTAACCTAGCAACTCCAAATCAATGTAACCTAGCAACCCCAAATCGATTAGAATTTATGAACCATGAGACATTCTGTTACACTTCACTTTTTTCATATTTATAATATTTCAATACTTTTTGACGGGCTCAAATCTAATAATCCTGAGTGAAGTCATGTTCTTTAAAGCTCTTCATTTGGGAGAATGTGTGGACCAAATTCCATTGGACCTTCAGCAGTAAGAGTTTCATTGAACATGGCAGAAAAAAAAGATCTTTGCTTAAACCTCCCGAGGGTGGAATGTTAGTTGGATGCTCAGCATCTCAGAATTCAGGTTCAAGATCAGTCTGCAAAATAAAACAGTACAGGGCTTGACTGTGACTTTAATTTTTTGAGCTGGCTAGTTTTAGGACAGCAGTAAACAACAGTGACTGCTTGCCTCGCCTGCATCTAATTTACATCCTCGCAGTTCCACGGATTTGTGGCGGCAAGATTAGGATTGTTCATTAGAACTAGTGGACCTCCCTTGGCAGTGCTCACGGGAAGTTGGATGATGCTGTTGATGGGGATTGGAGTGTTACACCATGTAATGCAGAATGCATATTTCAATCCTTCACACGCCTGAATTTACCAAAAATACTGCTGGTTACAGTAAAATAAATCACAGTAGTGTAATTGTGGACCACGCACTTTGAGAGAGGAAAAAATTGTTTCAGCAATGTAAATTTACTGAAATCAATTGTGTAAGAGTTTAGAGGAACGTGGAATTTGAAGAAAAATCTATTTAGAGGTAGTTTCAAACTCACCTCTGGAATTGTACCAAAAAAATAAGGTTGCAGCATTGCTGGGAGAGAAAGTTCACAGATTTGCTCCACAGAACCACCTAGTGGCCATGTCTTATAACTACACAATGACAAGGGATCATCGACATCGGAAAATTGAATAGAAAATGTGGACATGGAATTTACAATGACAAAAGTTGACACAAAAGTGTGACCAAGAAACGTGACAACAGGGAAGTAACCTTTTAGACAGGAAGCACATGCAGATGCAAGATTATTAATATATATATCCTGTCGTATTGCTGCTTTTCCCACACAATCCTGTTGAGCTGCTGATAGTCCTCACTGTTAAAAAGACACAACAGGTCAACCATCAGCTGAACATTTTGGGTGAGACCCTTTGTCAGAACCCAGCTGAACATTTGCCGTAGTGCTGGTGGGCCAAGAATTAGAGGGTCTACAAACAAATGGGAATGGGTGGCATGAGGAGCAAGTAGGATGAGACTCAGAAGCAGGTAAGAGTGCAGTGAGAGGGCAAGACAATGAGCAGAGAGCAAATATTGAGGTTTATTACTGAATAGAAACCCAGAAAGTGAATGGTAGGGGAGACAGAAGTTTGTGGCAGGATGCCTAGGGAGAGAGTGACAGACAGTACTGACAGGGATGAGCTTGGGTTGGCAGTTGTTATGTAGATAAGTTGTCTTTCCCGTGCACTGTAAACAGGAAACTCTCATGTCAGTTAAAAGGCAGCTTTTTTGGTAATACCAAGTTGTATTTTCACAGCCGAAAAATTGGGATATGAGTCAACCAAAAAACTCTTGCAAGAGGCAGACACTGAACATAAGAAATTATGAAGATAGATTTCCACCATTTGCAGTGTTACTGTTTATCTCTCCTACTCACATGTTGCATTGCTGTTGATGCTGTGGGCTCTCACTGCTGTATCGCATTCCTGTTTGCTGCCACATTAGTGCATCACAGCTGATTTTTCAATGTAGTGTTGCATTAGTTGCCATGTTAGACGATCATTTCTTACTGTTCTCTCCCATTGTCGTGTTGCACTGGTTTCTACTTTCTTGCTGCAGTCTCTCATTGCTGCATTTGCACCAGTTGCTGCAATCTTTCATTGTCATGTTTGCAATAGTTCCTGCAGTCTCTCATTGTCGTGTTTGCACTAGTTGCTGCAGTTTCCCATTGCTGTGTTTGTATTAGTTGCTGCAGTCTCTTTTGTGTTCCACTAGTTGCTCTTTCACGTGTTGCACTAGTTGCTCTTTCACGTGTTGCACTAGTTGCTGCAGTCTCCCTTTGCCGTGTTTGCACCAGTTGTTGCAGTCTCCCATTGGCATGTTTTGACTGGTTGCTGCAGCCTCTGTTCTATTGCACTAGTTGCTGCAGTTCGGGAACGCCTTGATTTTAAAATTCTCATCCTTGTTTTCAAATCTGTAACCTCCTTCAGCCCTACAACCCTCCGAGATCTCTGTGCTCATCCAATTCTTGCTTCTTGCGTACAATTTCAAGTACGATTTTAATCGTCCCACAATTGGCGGCCGTGTCTTCAGCTGCCTAGGCCCTAAGCTCTGGAATTCCCTCCCTAAACCTCTCCGCCTCTCGCTCATACTTTAAGACGCACCTTAAAACCTACCTCTTTAACCAAGCGTTTTATTACCTGTCCTAATGTCTCCTTACGTGGCTCAGTGTCTGGATGGATTAAATCTGCGAATATTAAAAGAAGTTGAAGAGATAGCAGAGGCACTATTACATATATATAATAATTCACCAGAAAAGGGAATAGTGCCAGAGGACTGGCGGACAGCTAATGTTATTCCTATATTTAAAAAGGAGATAGAACAAGTCCAGGGAACTATAGACCAATTAGCTTAACGTCAGTGGTACGAAAGATAATGGAATCTTTAATCAAAGATGTAATCGAAAAACATCTAGAGAACGAAAATATAATATAATATAATAAAATATAATAAAATATAAATGGATTTCAGAAGGGAAAGTCATGCTTGACCAACCTTATTAAATTCTTTGAAGAAGTAATAGAAGAGTAGACAAGGGTAATGCAGTAGATGTGATATATCTGGATTTTCAAAAGGCCTTCGATAAGGTATCGCATTGTAGACTTGTGACTAAGGTCAGAGCATGTGGAGTCAGGGGACAGGTAGCAGAATGGATAGCAAGCTGGCTACAAAACAGAAAACAGAGAGTAGGGGTTAAGGGTAGCTACACTAATTGACAAAAGATGGGGAGTGGTGTTTCACAAGGATCGGTGCTGGGACTGTTGTTGTTCACAATTTACATTAATGATTTGCACTCGGGAATCGGAAGTACAATTTCAAAATTTGCGGACGGCAGCAAATTGTGGGGTATAGTTAATACTGAGGAAAAATGTGTCAAAATACAAGAGGGCATTAATTTCAATATAGATAAGCGGAGGTGGTGTATTTTGGTAGGAAGAATAAGGAGGCCACATACTGCTTGGATAATAAGAGTCTAAATGGGGTAGAGGAGCAGAGGGATCTGGGGGTACAGTTACACAAATCACTAAAAGTAGCGAAGCAGGTTCATAAAGCCACAAAAAAGGCAAATCAAGCACTAGTGTTCATTTCCAGACAGATAGAGTTGAAAAGCAAAGAAGTTATGTTAAACTTGTATAGAGCCTTGGTTAGACCACACTTGTGCACAGTTCTGGTCTCCAAATTACAAAAAGGTTATAGAAGCATTGAAGAGGGTGCAAAAAAGATTCACAAGGATGATACCAGAATTGAGAGGATATTCTTAACAGGAAAGGCTGAACAAGCTGGGGCTCTTTTCTCTAGAAAATAGAAGGCTGAGGGGTGATCTGATAGAGGTCTTTAAGATAATGAAAGGGTTTGATGGGGTAGACGTAGAGAAAATGTCTCCACTTGTGGGGGAGTCAAAAACTACAGGTCATAAATATAAAATAGTCGCTAGTAAATCCAATAGGGAATTCAGGAGAAACTTCTTTACCCAAAGAATGGTGAGAATGTGGAACTCACTACCACATGGAGTAGTTGAGGCAACTAGCATTGTTGCATTTAATGGGAAGCTAGATAAGCACACGAGAGAGAAGGAAATAGAAGGGTATCCTGATAGGGTTAGATAAAGTAGGGATGGAGGAGGCTCGTGTGGAGCATAAACACCAGCATAGACCAGTTGGGCGAAAGGCCTGTTTCTGTGCTGTAGTTTCGACGTAACTCGATGTCAAATTTTGTTTGATAATTGCTTCTGTGAAAAGCCTTGGGACATTTTAATGTTAAAGGTGCTACATAAATGAAAGTTGTTGTTGTTGTTCACTCACATTCTGTGGCACTGGTTGCTGCAGTCTCTCATTGTATTGCGCTGTTTGTTGCAGTCTCATTGTATTGCGCTGTTTGCTGCAGTCTCTCATTGTATTGCGCTGTTTGCTGCAGTCTCTCATTGTATTGCGCTGTTTGCTGCAGTCTCTCATTGTATTGTGCTGTTTGCTGCAGTCTCTCATTGTATTGCGCTGGTTGCTGCAGTCTCTCATTGTATTGCGCTGTTTGCTGCAGTCTCTCATTGTATTGTGCGGGTTGCTGCAGTCTCTCATTGTATTGCGCTGTTTGCTGCAGTCTCTCATTGTATTGCGCTGTTTGCTGCAGTCTCATTGTATTGCGCTGTTTGCTGCAGTCTCATTGTATTGCGCTGTTTGCTGCAGTCTCTCATTGTATTGCGCTGTTTGCTGCAGTCTCATTGTATTGCGCTGTTTGCTGCAGTCTCTCATTGTATTGTGCTGTTTGCTGCAGTCTCATTGTATTGCGCTGTTTGCTGCAGTCTCATTGTATTGCACCGGTTGCTGCAGTCTCATTGTATTGGACCGGTTGCTGCAGTCTCTCATTGTATTGCGCTGTTTGCTGCAGTCTCATTGTATTGCGCTGTTTGCTGCAGTCTCATTGTATTGCACCGGTTGCTGCAGTCTCTCATTGTATTGCGCTGTTTGCTGCAGTCTCATTGTATTGCGCTGTTTGCTGCAGTCTCATTGTATTGCGCTGTTTGCTGCAGTCTCTCATTGTATTGTGCTGGTTGCTGCAGTCTCATTGTATTGCGCTGTTTGCTGCAGTCTCATTGTATTGCGCTGTTTGCTGCAGTCTCATTGTATTGCGCTGTTTGCTGCAGTCTCTCATTGTATTGTGCTGGTTGCTGCAGTCTCTCATTGTATTGCGCTGTTTGCTGCAGTCTCATTGTATTGCGCTGTTTGCTGCAGTCTCATTGTATTGCGCTGTTTTCTGCAGTCTCTCATTGTATTGCGCCGGTTGCTGCAGTCTCTCATTGTATTGCGCTGTTTGCTGCAGTCTCTCATTGTATTGTGCTGGTTGCTGCAGTCTCATTGTATTGTGCTGTTTGCTGCAGTCTCATTGTATTGCGCTGTTTGCTGCAGTCTCTCATTGTATTGTGCTGGTTGCTGCAGTCTCTCATTGTATTGTGCTGGTTGCTGCAGTCTCTCATTGTATTGCGCTGTTTGCTGCAGTCTCTCATTGTATTGCGCTGTTTGCTGCAGTCTCATTGTATTGCGCTGTTTGCTGCAGTCTCTCATTGTATTGTGCTGGTTGCTGCAGTCTCTCATTGTATTGCGCTGTTTGCTGCAGTCTCTCATTGTATTGCGCTGTTTGCTGCAGTCTCATTGTATTGCGCTGTTTGCTGCAGTCTCATTGTATTGCGCTGTTTGCTGCAGTCTCTCATTGTATTGCGCTGTTTGCTGCAGTCTCTCATTGTATTGCGCTGTTTGCTGCAGTCTCTCATTGTATTGCGCTGTTTGCTGCAGTCTCATTGTATTGCGCTGTTTGCTGCAGTCTCATTGTATTGTGCGGGTTGCTGCAGTCTCTCATTGTATTGTGCGGGTTGCTGCAGTCTCTCATTGTATTGCGCCGGTTGCTGCAGTCTCTCATTGTATTGTGCCGGTTACTGCAGTCTCATTGTATTGTGCCGGTTACTGCAGTCTCATTGTATTGTGCGGGTTGCTGCAGTCTCTCATTGTATTGTGCCGGTTACTGCAGTCTCATTGTATTGTGCCGGTTACTGCAGTCTCATTGTATTGTGCCGGTTACTGCAGTCTCATTGTATTGCGCTGGTTGCTGCAGTCTCATTGTATTGTGCTGGTTGCTGCAGTCTCATTGTATTGCGCTGTTTGCTGCAGTCTCATTGTATTGTGCGGGTTGCTGCAGTCTCTCATTGTATTGTGCCGGTTGCTGCAGTCTCTCATTGTATTGCGCTGGTTGCTGCAGTCTCTCATTGTATTGCGCTGTTTGCTGCAGTCTCATTGTATTGCGCTGTTTGCTGCAGTCTCATTGTATTGCGCTGTTTGCTGCAGTCTCTCATTGTATTGCGCCGGTTGCTGCAGTCTCATTGTATTGCGCTGTTTGCTGCAGTCTCATTGTATTGCGCTGTTTGCTGCAGTCTCTCATTGTATTGCGCTGTTTGCTGCAGTCTCATTGTATTGCGCTGTTTGCTGCAGTCTCTCATTGTATTGTGCCGGTTGCTGCAGTCTCTCTTTGTATTGCGCTGTTTGCTGCAGTCTCATTGTGTTGCGCTATTTGCTGCAGTCTCTCATTGTATTGTGCCGGTTGCTGCAGTCTCTCATTGTATTGCGCTGGTTGCTGCAGTCTCATTGTATTGTGCCGGTTGCTGCAGTCTCATTGTATTGCGCTGTTTGCTGCAGTCTCATTGTATTGCGCTGTTTGCTGCAGTCTCTCATTGTATTGTGCGGGTTGCTGCAGTCTCTCATTGTATTGCGCTGGTTGCTGCAGTCTCATTGTGTTGCGCTGTTTGCTGCAGTCTCATTGTATTGCGCTGTTTGCTGCAGTCTCTCATTGTATTGCGCCGGTTGCTGCAGTCTCTCATTGTATTGCGCTGTTTGCTGCAGTCTCTCATTGTATTGCGTTGGTTGCTGCAGTCTCATTGTATTGCGCTGGTTGCTGCAGTCTCATTGTATTGCGCTGGTTGCTGCAGTCTCTCATTGTATTGCGCTGGTTGCTGCAGTCTCATTGTATTGCGCTGTTTGCTGCAGTCTCTCATTGTATTGCGCTGGTTGCTGCAGTCTCTCATTGTATTGTGCTGGTTGCTGCAGTCTCATTGTATTGCGCTGTTTGCTGCAGTCTCTCATTGTATTGTGCTGGTTGCTGCAGTCTCATTGTATTGCGCTGTTTGCTGCAGTCTCTCATTGTATTGTGCGGGTTGCTGCAGTCTCTCATTGTATTGCGTTGGTTGCTGCAGTCTCATTGTATTGCGCTGGTTGCTGCAGTCTCATTGTATTGCTCTGGTTGCTGCAGTCTCTCATTGTATTGCGTTGGTTGCTGCAGTCTCATTGTATTGCGCTGGTTGCTGCAGTCTCATTGTATTGTGCGGGTTGCTGCAGTCTCTCATTGTATTGTGCGGGTTGCTGCAGTCTCTCATTGTATTGTGCGGGTTGCTGCAGTCTCTCATTGTATTGCGCTGTTTGCTGCAGTCTCATTGTATTGCGCTGTTTTCTGCAGTCTCTCATTGTATTGTGCGGGTTGCTGCAGTCTCTCATTGTATTGCGCTGTTTGCTGCAGTCTCATTGTATTGCGCTGTTTGCTGCAGTCTCATTGTATTGCGCTGTTTTCTGCAGTCTCTCATTGTATTGTGCGGGTTGCTGCAGTCTCTCATTGTATTGTGCGGGTTGCTGCAGTCTCTCATTGTATTGCGCTGTTTGCTGCAGTCTCATTGTATTGCGCTGTTTGCTGCAGTCTCTCATTGTATTGCGCTGGTTGCTGCAGTCTCTCATTGTATTGCGCTGGTTGCTGCAGTCTCTCATTGTATTGTGCGGGTTGCTGCAGTCTCTCATTGTATTGCGCGGGTTGCTGCAGTCTCTCATTGTATTGTGCGGGTTGCTGCAGTCTCTCATTGTATTGCGCTGGTTGCTGCAGTCTCTCATTGTATTGTGCGGGTTGCTGCAGTCTCTCATTGTATTGCGCTGGTTGCTGCAGTCTCTCATTGTATTGCGCTGGTTGCTGCAGTCTCATTGCATTGCGCTGTTTGCTGCAGTCTCTCATTGTATTGCGCTGGTTGCTGCAGTCTCTCATTGTATTGTGCCGGTTGCTGCAGTCTCTCATTGTATTGCGCTGGTTGCTGCAGTCTCATTGTATTGTGCTGTTTGCTGCAGTCTCTCATTGTATTGCGCTGGTTGCTGCAGTCTCTCATTGTATTGCGCTGGTTGCTGCAGTCTCATTGTATTGCGCTGTTTGCTGCAGTCTCTCATTGTATTGCGCTGGTTGCTGCAGTCTCTCATTGTATTGTGCGGGTTGCTGCAGTCTCTCATTGTATTGCGCTGTTTGCTGCAGTCTCTCATTGTATTGCGCTGTTTGCTGCAGTCTCTCATTGTATTGTGCGGGTTGCTGCAGTCTCTCATTGTATTGCGTTGGTTGCTGCAGTCTCATTGTATTGTGCGGGTTGCTGCAGTCTCATTGTATTGTGCGGGTTGCTGCAGTCTCATTGTATTGCGTTGGTTGCTGCAGTCTCTCATTGTATTGCGTTGGTTGCTGCAGTCTCATTGTATTGTGCGGGTTGCTGCAGTCTCATTGTATTGCGTTGTTTGCTGCAGTCTCTCATTGTATTGTGCGGGTTGCTGCAGTCTCATTGTATTGTGCGGGTTGCTGCAGTCTCATTGTATTGCGTTGTTTGCTGCAGTCTCTCATTGTATTGCGCTGGTTGCTGCAGTCTCATTGTATTGTGCGGGTTGCTGCAGTCTCATTGTATTGCGTTGTTTGCTGCAGTCTCTCATTGTATTGCGTTGGTTGCTGCAGTCTCATTGTATTGCGTTGTTTGCTGCAGTCTCTCATTGTATTGCGTTGGTTGCTGCAGTCTCATTGTATTGTGCCGGTTGCTGCAGTCTCTCATTGTATTGCGCCGGTTGCTGCAGTCTCTCATTGTATTGCGTTGGTTGCTGCAGTCTCATTGTATTGTGCCGGTTGCTGCAGTCTCTCATTGTATTGCGCCGGTTGCTGCAGTCTCTCATTGTATTGCGTTGGTTGCTGCAGTCTCATTGTATTGCGCCGGTTGCTGCAGTCTCTCATTGTATTGCGCCGGTTGCTGCAGTCTCTCATTGTATTGCGCTGTTTGCTGCAGTCTCTCATTGTATTGCGCCGGTTGCTGCAGTCTCTCATTGTATTGCGCTGTTTGCTGCAGTCTCTCATTGTATTGCGCTGGTTGCTGCAGTCTCTCATTGTATTGCGCCGGTTGCTGCAGTCTCTCATTGTATTGCGCGGGTTGCTGCAGTCTCTCATTGTATTGCGTTGGTTGCTGCAGTCTCATTGTATTGTGCGGGTTGCTGCAGTCTCTCATTGTATTGCGCCGGTTGCTGCAGTCTCTCATTGTATTGCGCCGGTTGCTGCAGTCTCTCATTGTATTGCGCTGTTTGCTGCAGTCTCTCATTGTATTGCGCCGGTTGCTGCAGTCTCTCATTGTATTGCGTCGGTTGCTGCAGTCTCATTGTTTTGCGCTGTTTGCTGCAGTCTCTCATTGTATTGCGTCGGTTGCTGCAGTCTCATTGTATTGCGCTGGTTGCTGCAGTCTCATTGTATTGCGTCGGTTGCTGCAGTCTCATTGTATTGCGCTGTTTGCTGCAGTCTCTCATTGTATTGCGTCGGTTGCTGCAGTCTCATTGTATTGCGCTGGTTGCTGCAGTCTCATTGTATTGCGTCGGTTGCTGCAGTCTCATTGTATTGCGCTGGTTGCTGCAGTCTCTCAATGCTGTGTTGCACTAGTTGCTGCAGTTTCTCATTGTGCTGCACTAGTTGCTGCAGTCTCTCTTTGCTATGTTGCACTAGTTGCTGCCGTTTCTCATTGTGTTACTCTAGTAGTAGTCTCACTCTATATTGCATTAATTTCTGCCGTCTCCCATTGAATTGCACTAGTTGTTGAAGTCTCTCATTGTTATGTTGCACTAGATGCTGCAGTCTCTCAATGTTGTGTTTGTACTAGTTGATGCAGTCTCACATTGTATTGCACTAGTTGCTGAAGTCTCTCATTTTCATGTTGCATGAGATATTGCAGTCTCTTGTGGTTGCAGTAATTGCTGCAGTAGTTGCTACAGCCTCTCATTACCGTGTTGCATTAGTTGCTGCAGTCTCGCATTGTGTTACACTAGTTGCTGCACTCTTATTGTGTTGCGCTCATTGCTGCAGTCTCTGTTGTGTTGCACTAATTGCTGCAGTCTCTCATTGGGGTGTTGCACTAGTTGCTGCAGTCTCACATTGCTGTGTTGCACTGGTTGCTGCAGTCTCACATTGTGCTGCACTCGTTGCTGAAGTCTCACATTGTCCTGTTGCACTAGTTGCTGCAGTCTCACATTGTGTTGCACTAGTTGCTGCAGTCTCACATTGCCGTTTTGGATGAGTAGCTGCAGACTCTGAGTTGTACTAGTTGCTGCAATCTCACTGTCGTGATTGCAGTAGTTGCTGCAGTCTCTCATTGTGATGCACTAATTGCTGAAGACTCTCGTTGTCATGTTGCACTAGTTGTTGCAGTCTCACATTGTGTTGCACTATTTGCTGCAGTCTCACATTGTGTTGTACTAGTTGTTGCAGTCTCTCATTTACTGCACTCGTTGCTGCAGTCTCTCATTGTGTTGTACTAGTTGCTGCAGTCTCTCATTGTGTTGCTCTAGTTGAATATAAGGACATAAGAAACAGGAGCAGTAGGCCATATGGCCCATCGAGCCTGCTCCGCCATTCAATAATATCATGGCTGATCTTCAACCTCAACTCCACTTTCCTGCCGGATCCCCATATCCATTGATTCCCTTAGAGTTCAAAAATTTATCTATCTCAGCCTTGAATATACTCAACGACGCAACACCCACAGCCCTCTGGGGTAGAGAATTCCAAAGATTCGCAACCCTCTGAATGAAAAATTGCCACCTCAATTCAGATTTAAATGGCCGACTCCTTATCCTGCGACTATGCCCTCTAGTTCTAGACTCTCCAGCCAGGGGAAACAACCTCTCAGCATCTACCCTGTCAAGCCCCTCAGAATTGTATATGTTTCAATGAGGTCACCTCTCATTCATCTAAACTCCAAAGAGTATAGGCCCATTCTACTCAACCTCTCCTCATAGGACAAACCCTCTCATCTCAGAAATCTATCTAGTGAACCTTCGTTGCATCGCCTCTAAGGCAAGCATATCCTTCCTTAGATAAGGAGACCAAAACTATACACAGTACTCCAGGTGAGGTCTTACCAATGCCCTGTACAACTGTAGTAAGACTTCCTTACTGTTTTACTCCAAACCCCTTGCAATAAAGGCCAATATACTATTTGCTTTCCTAATTGCTTGCCGTGCTTGTATGCTAACTTTTTGAGTTTCTTGTACCAGGACACCCAAGTCTCTCTGGACACCAACGTTTAATAGTTTCTCACCATTTAAAAAAAATTCTGTTTTTCTATTCTTCCCACCAAAGTGAATAACCTCATATTTCCCCACATTATACTCCATTTGCCACTTTCTTGCCCACTCACTTAGCCTGTCTGTATCCCTTTGCAGACTCTTTGTGTCTTCCTCACAACTTAATTTCCCACCTAGCTTTGTATCGTCAGCAAACTTGGATACATTACACTCGGTCCCTTCATCTAAGTCATTAATAAAGCTTGTAAATAGCTGAGGCCCAAGCACTGATCCTTGCGGCACCCCACTAGTTACAACCTGCCAACCTGAGAATGACCTGTTTATCCCTACTCTCTTCTGTCCGTTAACCAATCCTCTATCCATGCTAATATATTACCTCCAACCCCATGAGCCCTTATCTTGCCTAAACAACCATTTATGCGGTACCTTATCGAATGCCTTTTGAAAATCCAAATATACGACATCCACTGGTTCCCCTTTATCTACCCTGCTAGTTACATCCTCAAAAAACTCTAATAGATTTGTCAAACATGATTTCCCTTTCATAAAACCACGTTAACTCTGCCTAATCATATTATGATTTTCTAAGTGCCCTGTTACCACTTCCTTAATAATGGATTCCAGCATTTTCCTAACAACTGATGTCAGGCTAACTGGCCTGTAGTTCCCTGTTTTCTCTCTCCCTCCTTTCTTGAATAGCAGGGTTGCATTTGTAACTTTCCAATCCACTGGGACTGTTCAAGAATATAGGGAATTTTGGAAGATCATAACCAATGCATCCACTATCTCTGCAGCCACCTCTTTTAGAACCCTTGGATGTAGGACATCAGGTTCAAGGGATTTATCGTGAACATAAAAGTGGACTGTAAAAGCTTCTACAGGTATGTAAAAAGAAAAAGATTAGTCAAGACAAATGTAGGTCCCTTACAGTCAGAAATGGGAGAATTTATAATGGGGAACAAGGAAATGGCAGAGCAATTAAACAAATTAAGGAAATGGCAGAGCTCGCACCCGTTATATGCTCCTCCAGCGCTATGTGGGAAGTCATGGACATGACTAGTGTCCCTGGCGACCATGTGTGCAGGAAGTGTATCCAGCTGCAGTTACTGGCTAACCGTCTTTCGGAGCTGGAGCTGCGGGTGGATTCACTGTGGAGCATCCGGGATGCTGAGATTATCGTGGATAGCACGTTCAGTGAGGTGGTCACACCGCAGGTAAAGATTATGCAGGCAGAAAGGAAATGGGTGACCGCCAGGCAGAGTAAAAGGACTAGGCAGGTAGAGCAGGAGTCCCCTGGGGCCATCTCCCTCTCAAACAGATATACCGCTTTGGATACTGTTGGGGGAGATGGCTTATCAGGGGAATGCAGCAAGAGCCAAGACCGTGGCACCACGAGTGACTCAGCTGCACTGGAGGGGAGGAAAAAGAATGGGGGAACAGATAGGCCGCAGATCGTAAGGGGAACAGATAGGCCGCAGATGTGACTCCAGGATGGTATGCTGCCTCCCTGGTGCTAAGGTCAAGGATGTCATGAAACAGCTGCAGGACATTCTGAAAGGGGAGGGTAAACAGCCAGAGGTCGTGGTCCATATCGGTACCAACGACATTGGTAAGAAAAAGGATGAGGTCCTGCAAGCAGAATATAGGGAGTTAGGAAATAAATTAAAAAGCAGGACCTCTAAGGTAGTAATCTCAGGATTACTCCCAGTGCCACGTGCTAGTGAGAGCAGAAATAGGAGAATAGACCAGATGAATGCGTGGCTTGAGAGATGGTGTAGGAGGGAGGGGTTTAAATTCCTGAGGCATTGGGACTGATTCTGGGAAAGGCGGGACCTGTACAAGCTGGACGGGTTGCACCCAAGCAGAACCGTGACCAATATCCTCGCGGGGACATTTGCTAGTTCTGTTGGGGAGGGTTTAAACTAGTATGGAAGGGGGATGGGAACCAAAGGGCAGGTACAGATAGGACAAATTCAGACCAGGAAACGGGAAGTAGAAAAGCAGTTAGTGACGTAGTTAGCGACTCAGAAAGGCAAAAGAAGCAAAGGTTAAATAGTGTTCAGCACACCCAATCCCATGTGCTTTAATTTTGCACACTAACTTCTTATGTGGGACTTTATCAAAGGCTTTCTGATAATCCAAATAAACCACATCCACTGGTTCTCCCTTATCTATTCTCCAAGTTACATCCATGTTGACTTTGTCTAATCCCGTTGATATTTTCTAAGTGTCCTGTTATCACATTGTTTATAATGGACTCAAGCATTTTCCCCACTACTGATGTTAGGCTAACCGGTCTGTATTTCGCTGTTTTCTCTCTCCCTCCTTTTTTAAATAGTGGGGTTACATTTGCCACCCTCCAATCTGCAGGAACTGTTCCATAATCTATAGAATTTTGGAAGATGACAACTAATGCAGCCACTATTTCCATGGCTACCTCTTTGGTACTTTAGTACCCTCCCCAATAGAACCACCAAATGTCCCCGCGAGGATATTGGTCACGGTTCTGCTTGGGTGCGACCCGTCCAGCTTGTACAGGTCCCGCCTTTCCCAAAATCGATCCCAATGCCTCAGGAATTTAAACCCCTCCCTCCTACACCATCTCTCAAGCCACGCATTCATCTGGTCTGTTCTCCTATTTCTGCTCTCACTAGCACATGGCACTGGGAGTAATCCTGAGATTACTACCTTAGAGGTCCTGCTTTTTAATTTATTTCCTAACTCCCTATATTCTGCTTGCAGGACCTTATCCCTTATTTTACTGATGTCGTTGGTACCGATATGGACCACGACCTCTGGCTGTTCACCCTCCCCCTTCAGAATGTCCTGCAGCCGCTCCGTGACATCCTTGACCCTAGCACCAGGGAGGCAACATACCATCCTGGAGTCACATCTGCGGCCGCAGAAATGCCTATCTGTTCCCCTTACGATGGATTCCCCGATCACTATTGCTCTCCCATTCTTTTTCCTCCCCTCCAGTGCAGCTGAGTCACTTGTGGTGCCACGGTCTTGGCTCTTGCTGCATTCCTGTGATAAGTCATCTCCCCCAACAATATCCAAAGTGGCATATCTGTTCATTGTGTTGCAGTAGTTGCTGCGGTCTGTAATCTTGCAGTAGTTGCTGCAGTCTCTCATTGTGTTGTACTAGTTGCTGCAGTCTCTCATTGTGTTGTACTAGTTGCTGCAGTCTCTCATTGTGTTGCACTAGTTGCTGCAGTCTGTAATCTTGCAGTAGTTGCTGCAGTCTCTCATTGTGTTGCACTAGTTGCTGCAGTCTGTAATCTTGCAGTAGTTGCTGAAGTCTCTCATTGTGTTGTACTAGTTGCTGCAGTCTCTCATTGTGTTGCACTAGTTGCTGCAGTCTCTCATTGTGTTGTACTAGTTGCTGCAGTCTCTCATTGTGTTGCACTAGTTGATGCAGTCTCTCATTGTGTTGCACTAGTTGCTGCAGTCTCTCATTGTGTTGTACTAGTTGCTGCAGTCTCTCATTGTGTTGCACTAGTTGCTGCAGTCTGTAATCTTGCAGTAGTTGCTGCAGTCTCTCATTGTGTTGTACTAGTTGCTGCAGTCTCTCATTGTGTTGCACTAGTTGCTGCAGTCTGTAATCTTGCAGTAGTTGATGCAGTCTCTCATTGTGTTGCACTAGTTGCTGCAGTCTCTCATTGTGTTGTACTAGTTGCTGCAGTCTCTCATTGTGTTGCACTAGTTGCTGCAGTCTCTCATTGTGTTGCACTAGTTGCTGCAGTCTCTCATTGTGTTGCACTAGTTGCTGCAGTCTCTCATTGTGTTGCACTAGTTGCTGCAGTCTCTCATTGTGTTGTACTAGTTGCTGAAGTCTCTCTTTGTCGTTTCGCACTAGTTGCTGCAGTCTCTCATTGTGTTGCACTAGTTGCTGCAGTCTCTCATTGTGTTGTACTAGTTGCTGCAGTCTCTCATTGTGTTGCACTATTTGCTGCAGTCTCTCATTGTGTTGCACGAGTTGCTGCAGTCTCTCATTGTGTTGCACTAGTTGCTGCAGTCTCTCATTGTGTTGCACTAGTTGCTGCAGTCTCTCATTGTGTTGTACTAGTTGCTGCAGTCTCTCATTGTGTTGCACTATTTGCTGCAGTCTCTCATTGTGTTGCACGAGTTGCTGCAGTCTCTCATTGTGTTGCACTAGTTGCTGCAGTCTCTCATTGTGTTGCACTAGTTGCTGCAGTCTCTCATTGTGTTGCACTAGTTGCTGCAGTCTCTCATTGTGTTGTACTAGTTGCTGCAGTCTCTCATTGTGTTGTACTAGTTGCTGAAGTCTCTCATTGTGTTGCACTAGTTGCTGAAGTCTCTCATTATGTTGCAGGGCAGGGTCCATTAGGGATCAAAAAGGCTTCTTGTGGAGGCAGAGGGCATGGCTGAGGTACTAAATGAATACTTTGCATCTGTCGTCACTAAAGAAGAGGATGCTGCCAATGTCACAGTAAAGGAGGAGGTAGTAGAGAAATTGGATAGAGTAAAAATAGATAAAGAGGAGGTATTTAGAAGGTTGGCAGTACTCAAAGTAGAAAAGTCACCCAGTCCAGATGAGATGCAGCCCAGGTTGCTGAGGGAAGTAAGGATGGAGATAGCGAAGGCTCTGGCCACAATCTTCCAATCCTCCTTAGATATGGAGCGGTGCCAGAGGGACCCCTCTTCAAAAAAAGGGGAGAGGGATAAACCCGGCAATTACAGACCAGTCAGCCGAACGTCGGTGGTGGGGAAACTTTTAGAGACAATAATCCGGGACAAAATTAATTGCCACTTGGAAAGGTATGGGTTAATAAATGAAAATCAGCTTGGATTTGTTAAAGGAAAATCGTGTTTGACTAACTTGATTGAGTTCTTTGATGAAGTAACGGAGAGTGTTGAGAGTAGTGCAGCTGATGTGTATTTGGACTTTCAAAAGGCATTTGATGAAGTACCACATAATAGACTTGTTAGCAAAATTGAAGCCCATGGGATTAAAGGGACAGTGGCAGTATGGATACAAAATTGGCTAAGGGACAGAAAGCAGAGTAGTGGTGAATGGTTGTTTTTCAGACTGGAGGGAAGTATACAGTGGTGTTCCCCAGGGGTTGGTGTTAGGACCACTGCTCTTTTTGATATATATATTTTTTTTACTCGATCATGGGATGTGGGCATCGCTGGCGAGGCCAGCATTTATTGCCCATCCCTAATTGCCCATGAGAAGTGGTGGTGAGCCGCCTTCTTGAACCGCTGCAGTCCGTGTGGTGAAGGTTCTCCCACAGTGCTGTTAGGAAGGGAGTTCCAGGATTTTGACCCAGCGACGATGAAGGAACGGCGATATATTTCCAAGTCAGGATGGTGTGTGACTTGGAGGGGAACGTGCAGGTGGTGTTGTTCCAATGTGCCTGCTGCTCTTGTCCTTCTAGGTGGTAGAGGTTGCGGGTTTGGGAGGTGCTGTCGAAGAAGCCTTGGCGAGTTGCTGCAGTGCATCCTGTGGATGGTACACATTGCAGCCACTGTGCACCGGTGGTGAAGGGAGTGAATGTTTAGGGTGGTGGATGGGGTGCCAATCAAGCGGGCTGCTTTGTCCTGGATGGTGTCGAGCTTCTTGAGTGTTGTTGGAGCTGCACTCATCCAGGCAAGTGTAGAGTATTCCATCACACTCCTGACTTGTGCCTTGTAGATGGTGGAAAGGCTTTGGGGAGTCAGGAGGTGAGTCACTCGCCGCAGAATACCCAGTCTCTGACGTGCTCTTGAGCCACAGTATTTATTTGGCTGGTCCAGTTAAGTTTCTGGTCAATGGTGACACCTAGGATGTTGATGGTGGGGGATTCGGCGATGGTAATGCCGTTGAATGTCAAGGGGATGTGGTTAGACTCTCCCTTGTTGGAGATGGTCATTGCCTGGCACTTGTCTGGTGCAAATGTTACTTGCCACTTATGAGCCCAAGCCTGGATGTTGTCCAGGTCTTGCTGCACGCGGGCTCAGACTGCTTCATTATTTGAGGGGTTGTGAATGGAACTGAACACTGTGCAATCATCAGCGAACATCCCCATTTCTGACCTTATGTTGGAGGGAAGGTCATTGATGAAGCAGCTGAAGATGGTTGGGCCTAGGACACTGCCCTGAGGAACTCCTGCAGCAATATCCTGGGGTTGAGATGATTGGCCTCCAACAGCCACTACCATCTTCCTTTGTGCTAGGTATGACTCCAGCCACTGGAGAGTTTTCCTCCGATTCCCATTGACTTCAATTATACGAGGGCTCCTTGGTGCCACACTCGGTCAAATGCTGCCTTGATGTCAAGGGCAGTCACTCTCACCTCACCTCTGGAATTCAGCTCTTTTGTCCATGTTGGAGAGGCAGGGACTAATTAGGAACAGTCAGCATGGTTTTGTGAGAGGAAAATCATGTCTCACGAATTTGATTGAGTTTTTTGAAGGGGTAACCAAGAAGATAGATGAGGGCTGTGCAGTAGACGTGGTCTACATGGACTTCAGCAAAGCATTTGACAAGGTACCGCATGGTAGGTTGTTACATAAGGTTAAATCTCATGGGATCCAAGGTGAGGTAGCCAATTGGATACAAAATTGGCTTGACGACAGAAGACAGAGGGTGGTTGTGGAGGGTTGTTTTTCAAACTGGATGCCTGTGTCCAGCGGTGTGCCTCAGGGATCGGTGCTGGGTCCGCTGTTATTTGTTATTTATATTAATGATTTGGATGAGAATTTAGGAGGCATGGTTCGTAAGTTTGCAGATGACACCAAGATTGGTGGCATTGTGGACAGTGAAGAAGGTTATCTAGGATTGCAACGGGATCTTGATAAATTGGGCCAGTGGGCCGATGAATGGCAGATGGAGTTTAATTTAGATAAATGTGAGGTGATGCATTTTGGTAGATCGAATCGGGCCAGGACCTACTCCGTTAATGGTAGGGCGTTGGGGAGAGTTATAGAACAAAGAGATCTAGGAGTACAGATTCATAGCTCCTTGAAAGTGGAGTCACAGGTGGATAGGGTGGTGAAGAAGGCATTCAGCATGCTTGGTTTCATTGGTCAGAACATTGAATGCAGGAGTTGGGATGTCTTGTTGAAGTTGTACAGGGCATTGGTGAGGCCACACTTGGAGTACTGTGTACAGTTCTGGTCACCCTATTATAGAAAGGATATTATTAAACTAGAAAGAGTGCAGAAAAGATTTACTAGGATGCTACCGGGACTTGATGGTTTGACTTACAGGGAGAGGTTAGACAGACTGGGACTTTTTTCCCTGGAGAGTAGGAGGTTAAGGGGTGATCTTATAGAAGTCTATAAAATAATGAGGGGCATAGATAAGGTTGATCGTCAAAATCTTTTCCCAAAGGTAGGGGAGTCTATAACGAGGGGGCACAGATTTAAGGTGAGAGGGGAGAGATACAAAAGGATCCAGAGGGGCAATTTTTTCACTCAAAGGGTGGTGAGTGTCTGGAACGAGCTGCCAGAGGCAGTAGTAGAGGCGGGTACAATTTTGTCTTTTAAAAAGCATTTGGACAGTTACATGGGTAAGATGGGTATCGAGGGATATGGGCCAAGTGCAGGCAATTGGGACTAGCTTAGTGGTATAAACTGGGCGACATGGACATGTTGGGCCGAAGGGCCTGTTTCCATGTTGTAACTTCTATGATTCTATGATTCTATGATAAGGCTGTAATGAGGTCTGGAGGCGATATATTAATGACCTGGACTTGGGTATAGAGGGTATAATTTCAAAGTTTGCAGATGACACGAAACTTGGAAATGTTGTAAATAGTGAAGAGGATAGTAACAGACTTTAGCAGGACACAGACAGACCAGTGAAACGGGCAGACACATGGCTAATGCAATTTAATGCAAAGATGTGTGAAGTGATATATTTTGTTAAGATGAGAAGAGGCAATATAAACTCAATGGTACAATTTTAAAAGAGTTGCAGGAACAGAGAGACCTTGGAGTGTATGTACACAAATCTTTCAAGTTAGCAGGACAAGTTGCGAAACTGTTAAAAAAGCATATGGTATCCTGGGCTTTATTAATAGAGGCACAGAGTACAAGAGCAAGGATATTATGCTAAACCTTTATAAAACACTGGTTAAGCCTCAGCTGGAGTATTGTGTCCAATTCTGGACACCACACTTCAGGAAGGATGTCAAGTCCTTAGAGAGGGTGCAGAAGTGATTTACTAGAATGCTACCGGGGATGAGGTCGTCGCTGGGTCAAAATCCTGGAACTCCCTTCCTAACAGCACTGTGGGAGAACCGTCACCACACGGACTGCAGCGGTTCAAGAAGGCGGCTCACCACCACCTTCTCAAGGGCAACTAGGGATGGGCAATAAATGCTGGCCTCGCCAGTGACGCCCACATCCCATGAACAAATAAAAAAATGAGGGACTTCAGTTATATGGACAGACCGGAGAAGCTGGGGATATTCTCCTTTGAGCAGAGAAGGTTAAAGGGAGATTTGATGGAAGTGTTCAAAATCATGAAGGGTTTTGACAGAGTAAATAAGGAGGAATTGCTTGGAATGGCAGAAAGGTTGGTAACCAAAGGACACAAATTTAAGGTATCATAGTATGGTACAGCACAGGAGGAGGCCCATCGTGCCTGTGCTGGCCTTTGAAAGAGCTATCCAATTAGTCCTATTCCCTTGCTCTTTCTCCACAGCCCTGCCAATTTTTTCCCTCCAATTCCCTTTTGAACATTATTATTGGATCTGCTTCCACCACCCTTTCAGGCAGTGCATTCCAGATCATTACAACTCACTGTGTAAAAAAAAATGTTCCCTCATGTCGATCACCTTAAATCTGTGCCCTCTGGTTACTGACCCTTAGGAACATAGGAACCAAGGAACAGGAGTAGGCCATTCAGCCCCTCGAGCCTGCTCCGCCATTTGATAAGATCATGGCTGATCTGTGATCTAACTCCGTATACCTGCCTTTGGCCCATATCCCTTAATACCTTTGGTTGCCAAAAAGCTATCTATCTCAGATTTAAATTTAGCAATTGAGCTGGCATCAATTGCCGTTTGCGGAAGAGAGTTCCAAACTTCTACCACCCTTTGTGTGTAGACGTGTTTTGTAATCTCACTCCTGAAAGGTCTGGCTCTAATTTTTAGACTGTGCCCCCTACTCCTAAAATCCCCAACCAGCGGAAATAGTTTCTCTCTATCCACCCTATCTGTTCCCCTTAATATCTTATAAACTTCGATCAGATCACCCCTTAACCTTCGAAACTCCAGAGAATACAACCCCAATTTGTGTAATCTCGCCTCGTAACTTAACCCTTGAAGTCCGGGTATCATTCTAGTAAACCTACGCTGCACTCCCTCCAAGGCCAATATGTCCTTCTGAAGGTGCGGTGCCCAGAACTGCTCACAGTACTCCAGGTGCGGTCTAACCAGGGTTTTGTATAGCTGCAGCATAACTTCTGCCCCTTTGTACTCCAGTCCTCTAGATATAAAGGCCAGCATTCCATTAGCCTTCTTGATTATTTTCTGCACCTGTTCATGACACTTCAATGATCTATGTACCTGAACCCCAAAGTCCCTTTGGACATCCACTGTTTTTAACTTTTTACCATTTAGAAAGTACCCTGTTCTATCCTTTTTTGGTCCAAAGTGGATGATCTCACATTTGCCTACATTGAATTCCATTTGCCACAGTTATGCCCATTCACCTAATCTATCAAGATCCCTTTGTAATTTTATGTTTTCATCTACACTGCTTACAATGCCACCAATCTTTGTGACATTGGCAAACTTAGATATGAGACTTTGTATGCCTTCATCTAAGTCATTATTGTGAATAATTGAGGCCCCAAGACAGATCCCTGTGGGACTCCACTAGTCACATCCTGCCAATGTGAGTACCTACCCATTATCCCTACTCTCTGTCGCCTTTCGCTCAGCCAATTTCCTAACCAAGTCCGTACTTTTCGCTCGATTCCATGGGCTTCTATCTTAGCTAACAGTCTCTTATGTCGGACTTTATCAAATGCCTTCTGGAAGTCCATATAAATAACATCCATTGACATTCCTCTGTCCACTACTTTAGTCACTTCTTCAAAAAATTCAATTGTAGAATCGTAGAATCCGCCACTGGAAACAGTTTCTCCTTATTTACTCTATCAAAACCGTTCATGATTTTGAACACCTCCGTCAAATCTCCCCTTAACCTTTTCTGTTCTGAGGAGAACAATCCCAGCTTCTCCTGTCTCTCCACATAACTGAATTCCCTCATCCCTGGTACTATTCTAGTAAATCTGTTCTGCACCCTCTCTAAGGACTTGGCATCCTTCATAAAATGTGGTGCCCAGAATTGGACACAATACTCCAGTTGAGGCCTAACCACTGATTATAAAAGTTTAGCATAACGTCCTCGCTTTTGTACTCTGTGCCTCTATTTATAAAGCCCAGGATCCCATTTGCTTTTTTAACAGCCTTCTCAATTTGTTCTGCCACCTTCAAAGATTTGTGTACATACACCCCAAGGGCTCTCTGTTCCTGCACTCCCTTTTAAGTTGTACCATTTCGTTTATATTGCCTCTCCTCATTCGTCCTGCCAAAATGTATCATTTCACATTTCTCTGCGTTAAATTTCGTCTGCCATGTATTTGCCCATTTCACCAGTCTGTCTATGTCCTCCTGAAGTCTGTTACTATCCTCCACATTGTTTACTACATTTCTGAGTTTTGTGTCATCTGCAGACTTTGAAATTATACCCTGTATACCCAAGTCCAGGTCATTAATATATACCAAAAAGAGCAGTGACCCTCCAGCCTGATAAACAACCAGTCACCACTACTCTCTCTTTCTGTCCCTTCGCCAATTTTGTATTCATGCTGCCACTGTCCCTTGACTCCCAGGAATTTAATTTTGCTAACAAGTCTATTATGTGGTATGTTATCAAATGCCTTTGAAAGTGCAGATGCACAACATCAACCGCACTACCCTCATCAATCCTCTCCGTTACTTCATCAAATAACTCAATCAAGTTAATCAAACACAATTTTCCTTTAACAAATCCGTGCTGACTTTAATTTATTCGTCCATACTTTTCCAAGTGCTGACTGGCCTGTAATTGCTGGGTTTACCCCTTCCCCTTTTTTGAACAGGGATGTAATATTTGCAACCTCCAGTCCTCTGGCACCGTCCCCATATCTAAGGATGATTGGAAGATTGTGGTCAGAGCTTCTGTAGTTTCTACCCTTAGTTCCCTCAGTAACCTAGGATGCATCCCACCTGGACCAGGTGACTTTTCAACTTTTACGTACTGCCAATCTTTTAAGTCCCTCCTCTTTATCTATTTTTATACTATCTAATATCACTACTACCTCCTCCTTTACTGCTACAATGGCAGCATCCTCTTCTCTGGTGAAGACCAATGTGAAGTATTCATTTAGTACCTCAGCCACCCCCTCTGACTCCCCAAGAAGATTTCCTTTTTGGTCCTTAATCATTCCCACCCTTCCTTTGACTACCCTTTTACTATTTATATGTTTATAAAAGACTTTTGGGTTCTCTTATGTTAGCCGTTGATCTATTCTCATATTCTCTCTCTCTCTTTGCCCCTCTCATTTCCTTTTTTCGGTCTCCTCTGTACTTTCTGTATTCAGCCTGGTTCTCTACTGTATTATGCACCTTACATTCATCATAAACCTCCTTTTTCTGTTTCATTTTAATCTCTATATCTTTAGCCATTCAGGGAGCTCTAGCTTTGGATGCCCTTCCTTTCCCCATCGTGGGACCGTGCCTACTCTGTACCTGAGCCAGTTTCCTCCTTGAGGGCTTCCCATTGTTCAATTACAACAACACAAGCACAACTTGTATTTATATAGCACCTTTAATGTAGTAAAATGTCCCAAGGCGGGTCACAGGAAAGTTATCAAAAAAAATTTGACACTGAGCTATATAAGGAGATAAAAGGACAGGTAACCGAAAGCTTGGTCAAAAAGTAGGTTTTAAGGAGCACGTTAAAGGAGGAGAGAAAAGTGGAGAGGTTTAGGGAGGAAATTCCAGAGCTTAGGGCCTAGGCAACTGAAGGCACGGCCGCCAATGGTGGAGCGATGATAATCGGGGATGGGCGAGAGACAAGAATTGAAGGAGCACAGAGATCTCCGAGGGTCGTAGGGCTGGAGGAGGTTACAGAGATAAGGAGGGGCGAGGCCATGGAGGGATTTGAAAACAAGGATGAGGATTTTAAATTGAGCCCTTCCTGGACTGGAGCCAATGTAGGTTACTGTTTTGATTCCAATCCACCTAGGCAAGATCCCTTTTTAACTCGCTGAAATCAGCCGTTCTCCGGGAAAATATTTTTACGCTTGATTGTTCCTTGTTGTTTCCATAACTATTCTAAACCTAATATCATGATCACTATTCCCCAAATGCTCCCCCACTGAAACATGCTTCACTTTCCCTACTTCATTCCCCACTTCATTCCCCGGAACTAGATCCAGCACTGCTTCCTTCCTCGTTGGGCTGGAAACACACTGATCAAGAAGTTCTCTTGTTCACATTTCAGGAATTGCTCCCCCTCTTTGCTCTTTACACTGTTAGTGTCTCAGTCTATATTGGGATGATTGAAGTCCCCATTATCAATACCCTATAGTTCTTGCATCTTTCTGTAATTTGCCTGCAAATTTGTTTCTCTATCTCCTTTCCACTATTTGGTAACCTATAGTATACATCCAGTAGTGTAATAGCTGCTCTATTGTTCCTTAATTCTAATCAAATAGATTCTGTCTTTAACCCTCAACTACATCATCCCTTTCCAGTGCTATAATGGTTTCTTTGATCAATACTGAATACCTGCCTTTCTTTCCTTCCCTATCTTTCCTGAATATCTTGTAGCCAGAAATATTAAGTACCCAATCCTCCCCTTGTTTGAGCCAGGTCTCTGTTATTGCCACTGTATCATAGTCCCATGTGGCGACTTGAGCCTGCAGCTCACCAACCTTATTTACCACACTACGTGCATTTCCGCACATGCACTCTAATCTCATCTTAGACTGCCTCGCATTACTCCCTGTCTGATCCCTCCTATTTCTTGAACTATTCTTTACTCTAGTGCTATTTGTCCCTCCCAGTCCTCTGTGCACCTTGCTTCTCCTTTCTAATGTTCCATCCTGCTACCCACCCCCCTGACAAATTAGTTTAAACCCTCCCCCACAGCACAAGTTAACCTCCCCGCGAGGACATTGGTCCAGGCTCTGTTGAGGTGTAACCTGTCCATCTTTAATAGGTCCCCCTTGCCCCAGAACTGGTCCCAATGCCCCAGGAATCTGAAGCCCTCCCTCCTGCACATTGCTCCAGCCCCGCGTTAACCCGTCTTATCCTACAATTCCTATACTCACAAGCGCGTGGCACTGGGAGTAATCCAGGGAGTACTACCTCTGAGGTCCTGCTTTTTAACTTCCCGCCACCCCGCCCCCCCCACCCTCCACTAGCTCCTGAAACTCTGAGTGCAGGACCTCGACCCTTTTCCTTCCTATGTCATTGGTTCCCACATGGACCGTGAATTCTGGCTGTCCCCCTTCCCCCCTCAATATGTCCTGCCCCCGTTCAGTGATGTCCTTTTACCCTGCCACCAGGGAGGCAGCTCACCATGAGGGACTCACGTCGGGGGTTGCAGAAACGCCTGTCCGTCCCCCTGACTATCGAATCCCCTATAACAACTGCATTCCTTGTACCCCCCCGGGGAAGTCGAGACTCCCACAGTGCCGTGGATTTGCTTCTGACTGCACTCCCCCAAGGTGTCAACACCTTCACTGGGATTCAACACTCAATACCTGTTTGTGAGTGCCACAGTCCCAGGGAATTCCTGCACTGCTGCCTGTTCCTCCTAGTCTGTCTGGTGGTCACCCACACCCTCTCCGTGTGAACTCTCTGTAGCTGCGGGGTGACCACCTCCTGTAAAGTGCTATCCACAAAATTCTCAGCTTCCTGTATACACTGTAGTGACGCCAGCCGCCCCTCAAACTCAGAAACTCGGAGCTCGAGCTCCTGCACATGTGGTTTTCCAGGTCAGATCAATGGTTGTGGAGATCCCACATGGCACAGGATGTGCATGCAATGGTCCCAGCTGTCCTGCCGTGTCATCTAACAATTATGTAAAACTGTTTGTTTAGCTTTAAGGCAATTTACTGTTTATCTAACAATAAAAACATGAACCACTAAAAACAATAACCAACCACTAAAGACACTAACCACTAAAGACGCTAACCAACCACTAGATGCTAACCAACCATTAAGACACTAACCACTAAAAACAATAACCAACCACTAAAGACACTAACCACTAAAAACAATAACCAACCACTAAAGACACGAACCACTAAAAACAATAACCAACCACTAAAGACACTAACCACTAAAAACAATAACCAACCACTAAAGACACGAACCACTAAAAACACGAACCACTAAAAACACTAACCAACCACTAAAGACACTAACCACTAAAAACAATAACCAACCACTAAAGACACTAACCACTAAAAACAATAACCAACCACTAAAGACACGAACCACTAAAAACACGAACCACTAAAAACAATAACCAACCACTAAAGACACTAACCACTAAAGACGCTAACCAACCACTAGATGCTAACCAACCATTAAGACACTAACCACTAAAAACAATAACCAACCACTAAAGACTCTAACCACTAAAAATGCTAACCAACCACTAAAGACACTAACCACTAAAAACACTAACCAACCACTAAAAACAATAACCGACCGCTAAAGACACTAACCACGAAAAACACTAACCAACCACAAAAGACAGTAACCAACCACTAAAGATGCTAACCACTAAAAACGCTAACCAACCACTAAAAACACTAACCGACCGCTAAAGACACTAACCACTAAAAACGCTAACCAACCACTAAAGACACTAACCAACCACTAAAGACACTATCCACTAAAAACAATAACAATTAAAAACACTAACCAATGAAGTAAATACTCAGCTCCCTTTATACTGGGCCGGGTCCGCGCTCTCACTGCTCCCTTTATACTGGGCCGGGTCCGCGCTCTCACTGCTCCCTTTATACTGAGCCGGGTCTGGGCTCTCACTGCTCCCTTTATACTGAGCCGGGTCCGCGCTCTCACTGCTCCCTTTATACTGAGCCGGGTCTGGGCTTTCACTGCTCCCTTTATACTGGGCCGGGTCCGCGCTCTCACTGCTCCCTTTATACTGAGCCGGGTCCGCGCTCTCACTGCTCCCTTTATACTGAGCCGGGTCCGCGCTCTCACTGCTCCCTTTATACTGAGCCGGGTCTGGGCTTTCACTGCTCCCTTTATACTGAGCCGGGTCCGCGCTCTCACTGCTCCCTTTATACTGAGCCGGGTCCGCGCTCTCACTGCTCCCTTTATACTGAGCCGGGTCCGCGCTCTCACTGCTCCCTTTATACTGAGCCGGGTCTGGGCTTTCACTGCTCCCTTTATACTGAGCCGGGTCCGCGCTCTCACTGCTCCCTTTATACTGAGCCGGGTCTGGGCTTTCACTGCTCCCTTTATACTGAGCCGGGTCCGCGCTCTCACTGCTCCCTTTATACTGAGCCGGGTCTGGGCTTTCACTGCTCCCTTTATACTGAGCCGGGTCCGCGCTCTCACTGCTCCCTTTATACTGAGCCGGGTCCGCGCTCTCACTGCTCCCTTTATACTGGGCCAGGTCTGGGCTTTCATTGCTCCCTTTATACTGAGCCGGGTCCGCGCTCTCACTGCTCCCTTTATACTGAGCCGGGTCCGCGCTCTCACTGCTCCCTTTATACTGGGCCAGGTCTGGGCTTTCATTGCTCCCTTTATACTGGGCCGGGTCTGGGCTTTCATTGTTCCCTTCATACCGGGTTGGGTCCGCGCTCTCATCGCTCCCTTTATACTGGGCTGGGTCCACTCTTGTGCTGCTCCCACTTTATACTGAGCACTAGTACAAATTGACAAAAGAACCAGAGGCAAGATGAGTGGTATTTTTTTTTACGCAGCAAGTTGTTATGATGTGGAATGCATTGCCTTAAAGGGCGGTGGGCGCAGATTCAATAGTAACTTTCAAAAGAGAATTGGATAAATACTTGAAGGGGAAAAATTTGCAGGGCTTTGAGGAAATAGCAGAGGAATGGGACTGATTGGATAGCTCTTTCAAAGAGTTGGCACAGGTACGATGGGTTGAATGACCTCCTTCTGTGATGTATCATTCTAATGCGCTAGTTGATGCAGTATCTCATTGTCATATTTGCACTAATTGCTTGAGATTGCACTAGTTGCTGCAGTCTCACATTGTCATGTTTGCACTAGTTGCTGCAGTCTCACATTGTCGTGTTTGCACTAGTTGCTGCAGTCTCACATTGTCCTGTTTGCACTAGTTTCTGCAATCTCACATTGTCGTGTTTGCACTAGTTGCTGCAGTCTCACATTGTTTTGTTTGCACTAGTTGCCGCAGTCTCACATCGTTGTGCTTGCACTAGTTGCTGCAGTCTCACATTGTCCTGTTTGCACTACTTGCTGCAGTCTCACATTGTCGTGTTTGCACTAGTTGCTGCAGTCTCACATTGTCCTGTTTGCACTAGTTGCTGCAGTCTCGCATTGTCCTGTTTGCACCAGATGCTGCAGTCTCACATTGTCGTGTTTGCACTAGTTGCTGCAGTCTCACATTGTCCTGTTTGCACTAGTTGCCGCAGTCTCACATTGTTGTGTTTGCACTAGTTGCTGCAGTCTCACATTGTCGTGTTTGCACTAGTTGCCGCAGTCTCACATTGTTGTGTTTGCACTAGTTGCTGCAGTCTCACATTGTCGTGTTTGCACTGATGTTCTCTGCCTTTCTATTTGGCTAGTTTCCTTCTCCTTGTTTCAAGAAGGTGTTGACTACCGCTAGGGTAAATAAAAGTTCTTACGTTTATACAGCACCTTACAACAAGTCCAAAGTGCTTCTCATCCATGAATTTCTTTTGAAGTGTAGTCACTGTTGTTATTTCGGCAACTAATTTACACAGCAAAGTTCCACAAATAGCAAGCAAAATGAATCTATTTTTGGGATGTTAGTTAAGAGAGGAATGTCGGGAAAACTGGGAGAACTCTGCCCTTTTTCAGAAAAGTGCCATGGGATCTTTTAAATCCACCTGAATTGGCTTAGGTTCAACGTCTCATTCAAAAGACGACACCTCCGAAAGTGCAGCACGCCCTCAGTACTGCGCTGAAGTGTCGGCCTAGATTATGTGTTCAAGTACTGGAGTGGGGCTTAAACCCACAGCTTTGCAACACACAGAGTGCCCAGTACCTCACACTACTGCCTAGTCACACGTCTGCCTCGACGGTGAGTGTTGACAATCTATTTAACCAATACAACTGAGACCACTGTGTCCTCACTTGACATCCACATGCCTGAAATTACAAGTGGTCACTGGGTTGTAATCCTGGTGGATTCCCTAACCATGGAGACTGAGGCAATTGGAGCAGCCTGGCCGAGAAGAGCTAATTTGGGGGTGGGCGTGGAGGCAGGGGCGGAGGTGCTGCCGGGTCTTATGCCGCGTGTGAGCTCACTCGTCTGTTCCCAGCTCTGTGAGGGGAGGGCTCCAGATGGACACATATGGTAGGAGGGGCATTCTCCTCTAAGGATTAGAACAGAAACCGCAGCCACAAGCTGTTTCTGGCTGGCAGTGGCACTCTTTAACGATTTACACTGCAGAGAGCTGCTCTCTGATATTAACAAATATGTTTCTATTATAAAAGAGAGGGCTTTTCCCTCTCTGATCTCTGTCTGTTTGTATGAGTGCTGTATTTCTGTTGAATCATATGAGAGCACTGAGGTAGGAGCTTGATTTTACTCATTCAGGAAACTGTTACAAAGCGAGCTGTTTTAGACAGCACAGCTTCTATCACAATTGTGTCTACAACAACTTTTATTTATATAACGCCTTTAATGTAATAAATCATCCCAACATGCTTCATTGGAGTGCAATCAGATAAAATTTGACACTGAGCCACATAAGGAGACATTAGGACAGGTGGCCAAAGGTTTGGTCAAAGAGGTAGGTTTTAAGGAGTGCCTTAAAGGAGGAGAGAGAGAGGTGGAGAGGTTCAGGGAGGGAATTCCAGAGCTTAGGGCCGAGGCAGCTGAAGGCACGGCCGCCAATGGTGGAGCGGTGGAAGTGGGAGATGGACAAGGGGCAAGAATTGGAGGAGCACAGAGATCCCGGAGGGTTGTGGGGCTGGAGGAGGTTACAGAGATTAGGGAGGGGCGAGGCCATGGAGGGATTTGAAAACAAGGATGAGAATTTAAAAATCGAGGCATTCCTGGACCGGGAGCCAATGTAGGTCAGCGAGCACAGGGGTGATGGGTGAACGGGACTCGGTGCGAGGTAGGATACGGGCAGTAGAGTTTTGAATGAGCTCAAGTTTATGGAGGGTGGAAGATGGGAGGCCGGCCAGGAGAGCACTGGAACAGTCAAGTCTGGAGGTAACAAAGGCATGGATGAGGATTTCAGCAGCAGATGAGCTGAGGCAGGGGCAGAGACGGGCGATGTTACAGAGGTGGAAGTAGGCGGTCTTGGTGATGGAACGGATATGGGGTCAGAAGCTCAGCTCAGGGTCAAATAGGACACCAACAGACTGGTTCAGCCTCAGACTGTGGCCAGGGAGAGGGATGGAATCAGTGACCAGGGAAAGGAATTTGTGACGGGGACCGAGGACAATGACTTTGGTCTTCTCAATATTTAATAGGAGGAAATTTCTGCTCATCCACTATTGGATATCGGACAAGCAGTGTGATAAATCAGGGGCAGTGGAAGGGTTGAAGGAGGTGGTGGTGAGGTGGTGCTGGGTGTTGTCAGCGTACGTGTAGAACCTGATGTGTTTTCAGATGATGTCATCGAGGGGCAGCATGTAGATGGGAAATAGGAGGCGGCCGAGGATAGATCCTTGGGAGACTCCAGAAGTAACAGTATGGGAGCAGGAAGAGAAACCATTGCAAATGATTCTCTGGCTACAACTGGATAGATAAGAATGGAACCAGGCGAGGGCAGTCCCACCCAGCTGGACGACGGAGGAGAGATGTTGGAGGAGGGGACAGTGTGGTCAACCATGTCAAAGGCTGCAGACAGGTGGAGAAGGATGAGGAGGGATAGTTTAGCACGGGCACGGTCACAGTCACAGGATGTTATTTGTGACTTTGATAAGGGCCATTTCAATACCGTGGCAGGGGCAGAAACCTAATTGGAGGGATTCAAAGAAGGAGTTGCAGGAAGGATGGGCACAGATTTGGGATTCGATAACACATTGAAGGACTTTGGAAAGGAAAGGGAGGTTGGAGATGGGGCGATAGTTTGTAGGGACGGAGGGGTCAAGGGTGGGTTTCTTGAGGAAGGGGGTGGTGATGGCAGATTTGAAGGGGAGGAGGACAGTATGTGAGGAGAGGGAAACATTTACAATATCAGCTAATATGGGGGCCAGGAAGGGAAGTTGGGTGGTCAACAATTTAGTGGGAATTGGATCTGGAGAGCAGGAGGAGGGTCTCATGGACAAGATAAGCTCAGAGAGGGCATGAGGGGAGATGGGAGAGAAACTAGAACAAGATGCAAATTCAGGTCTAGGGCAGGGGGGAATCTTGGGGGAAATTTGACTTGGTGGGCTGGGGGAAGGGACAGAAGTGACAGAGGCAGCCGACCGGATGGTCTCAACCTTAGTGACAAAGTAGCCCATGAGCTCCTCACACTTGTTGGAGATGAGGGTGGAGGTGGCAGGGGAGAGAGGTTTAAGAAGTTGGTTGCTAGTGGAGAAGAGAAGCAGGGGGTTATCTTTGCATTCCAGGATGATCGTGGAATAGTGAGCAGTTTTGGCAGAGAGCAGGACCCGATAGTGCTTTACATAGTCCAGCCAGATTTGGCGATGAATGGCTAAACCAGTTGTCCACCATAATCATTCAAGTCTACGTCCCTTGGACTTGAGGGAGCAGAGATGGGGGCTGTACCAGGGGGAACGACCAGGGTGAGAGAGAGTGTGAGTTTTTCTGGGGATAAGGGCATCAAAGGTGGAAGCGAGGGCGTGATTGAGCAGATCGGTAGCTGCAGAATTATTGTGACGAATGGAGAGCCAAAGGCTAGGCAGCTGGGAATTTGAAAGTGCCGTTATAAGTGACTTTGGGAGAATTTTTTCCAAGGACGTGAGGTTGGGAGGGGGAAGGGGGATGTGAGTGAAGACTGATACAAGGAAGTGATCAGAGATGGCCTTATCTGTGATTGACATGATGGGAGTAGAGAGGCCACGTGAGATGGCAAGGTCTACACTGCTCATAAGGCATTGACATGAAGCACTGCCTTTTTTGTCACTTGGTGAGGATTAATTCAGCTGCTGTTACTAACCATGGCACCAGAAACAAAAGATCTCTTTATTTGTTTAATTTATTTTGGATAGATATTTCCTACTCATTAAGGCAGTGGGCGTCAGTGCTGGGGAATAGAACACTTTACCACCTTTAGCAATCCAGTGCTGGCATGAAGATATCCCAGGTCAGATATAGCACAGGTGCAGGATGAGACTCCCCCTCCACTGCTTCAAGTTAGACATGGGGGAAACCAAATACATAGAAGTTATGACATGAGAACTGGCCATCCCACCCACCCAGTCCTTTACCCTCCACGCAAGCAAATAGTGTTGTTCTAATTACATTTACCCACCCTGTTCCCATATCTTTTCAATCCCTTTTCCTTCCTTCACCTCTCCAATCTAATCTTGAATGTTGACATAGTTTCTGCCACAACCACCAACCCTGGAAGTGAATTCCACAGCCTCACAACTCCCTATGAAGAAGTTTCTTTTGCCCTCTGTTCTAAATCTCTTACATTTAATCCTGTATCTATGGTCCCTCATTCTTGACCCCTTAACTACTGCAAACAGTCTACTTCTATTTACTCTGTCCCATCCTTTCATAATTTTAAAGACTTCTATCAAATCGCTCTGTAATCTGCGTTCTAATGAGCAGAGATCCAATTTTTCAAGTCTTCACATTTGCATTTCCTCATACCAGGCAAAAACCTAGTGAGCAAAAGCAAAATACTGAGCAGAGTCGGTAACCAGAGGACACAAATTTAAGATAATTGACAAAAGAACCAGAGGGGGGTTGAAGAGAATTTCTTTTACACAGCGAATTATGATTTTCAAATCCCTCCATGGCCTCGCCCCTCCCTATCTCTGTAACCTCTTCCAGCCTTACAACCCTCCAAGATCTCTGCGCTTCTCCATTTCTGGTCTCTTGCGGCATCCCCGATTTTAATTGCTCCACCATTAGCAGTTGTGCCTTCAGCTGCCTCGGCCCTAAGCTCTGGAATTCCCTCCCTAAACCTCTCCGCCTCTCTACCTCTCTCTCCTCCTTTAAGACTCCTTAAAACCTACCTCTTTGACCAAGCTTTTGGTCACCTGTCCTAATATCTCCTCATGTAGCTCAATGTCAAATTTTGTTTGATAATCACTTCTTTGAAGCACTTTGGAATGTTTTACTGCATTAAAGGCGCAATATAAATACAAGTTGTTGTTGCTGATCTGAAATGCACTGCCTGCAAAGGTGGTGGAAGCAGATTCAGTAGTAACTTTCAAAATGGAACTGGATACATACTTGAAAAGGAAAGATTTGCAGGGCTATGGGGAAAGAGCAAGGGAGTGGGACTAACTGAATTGTTCTTTCAAAGAGTACGATGGGCCGAATGGCCCCAGTGTTGTAAGATTCTATGATTCTACTGAGGATGCTGGAAATTTGAAATAAAAACAGAAAATACTAGAAACATTCAGCAAGTCAGGCAGCATTTGTGGAGAGAGAAACAGACTTAATGTTTCAAGTTGATGACCTTTCACCAGAACTGGTCATCGACCTGAAACGTTAACTCTGTTTCTCTCTCCACAGATGCTGCCTGACCAGCTGAGTGTTTGCAGCATTCTCTGTTTTTATTTTAGTATCCCAGTGAGTCTGCATTGTACCCTCCCTAAATCCTCAATATTCTTCCTGTGGTGTAGAACCCAACACTGCGCACAGTACTCTAACCGTGATCTTATTAAGGTTTCATAAAGGCTCATCATTACCTACTGGCTTTTATATTCAATACCTTTTGTAATAAAACCCAGATTCCTATTAGTTTTTTTTACAACCTTATCAGCCTGAGGTGTTGTCTTTAAGAACATAAGCAATAAGAGCAGGAGTAGGCCATACAGCCTCTTGAGCCTGCCCGTTCATTCAATCAGATCATGGCTGATCTTCGACCTCAACTCCACTTTCCCGCTCAATCCCAATATCCCTTGATTCCCCTAGAGTCCAAAAATCTGTCTATCTCTGTCATGAATATATTCAACGACTCAGCATCCACAGCTTTCTGGGGTAGAGAATTCCAAAGAATCACAACTCTCTCTGAGTGAAGAAATTCTTCCTCCTCTCAGTCTTAAATGGCCGACCCCTTAACCTGTGACTATGCCCCCTAGTTCTAGACTCTCCAGTCACTCTCCACCTCTCAGCATCGACCCTGTCAAGCCCCCTTATAATCTTACATGTTTCAATGAGATCACCTCTCATTCTTCTAAACTCCAGAGAGTATAGGCCCAGTCTACTCAACCTCTCCTCATAGGACAACCCTCTCATCCCAGGAACTAATCTAGTGAACCTTCGCTGCACCGCCTCTAATGCAAGTATATCCTTCCTTAGATAAGGAGACCAAAACTATACACCTATACACAGTACTCCAGGTGAGGTCTCACCAAAGTCCTGTACAATTGTAGTAAGACTTCCTTACTTTTGTACTCCAACCCCCTTGCAATAAAGGCCAACATGCCATTTGCTTTCCTAATTCTTGTTGTACCTGTATGCTAACTTTTTAGTGTTTCTTGTACCAAGATACCCAAGTCTCACTGAACACCAACATTTAATAGTTTCTCACCATTTAAAAAATATTCTGTTTTTCTATTCATCCTACCAAAGTGAATACCCTCACATTTCCTCACATTATACCCCATCTGCCACCTTCTTGCCCACTCACTTAACCTGTCTATATCCCTTTGCAGACTCTTTGTCTTCCTCACAGCTTACTTTCCCATTTGGCTTTGTATTGTCAGAAAACTTGGATACATTACACTCGGTCCCTTCATCTAAGATTGTAAATAGCTGAGGCCCAAGCACTGATTCTTGCGGCACCCCACTAGTTACAACCTGCCAAACTGAAAATGGCCTGTTTATCCCTACTCTCTTTTCTGTCCGTTAACCAATCCTTTATCCATGCTAATATATTACCCCCAACCCCATGAGCCCTTACCTTGTGTAACAATCTTTTATGTGGCACCTTATCGAATGCCTTTTGAAAATCCAAATATACTACATCCACTGGTTCCCCTTTATCTACCCTGCAAGTTACATCCTCAAAAAACTCTAATAAATTTGTCAAACACGATTTCCCTTTCATAAAACCATGTTGACTCTGTCTAATCATATTATGATTTTCTAAGTGCCCTGTTACCACTTCCTCAGTAATGGATTCCAGCAAGTTCCCGACTGCTGATGTCAGGATAACTGGCCTGTAGTTCCCTGTTTTCTCTCTCCCTCCTTTCTTGAATAGCGGGGTTACATTTGCTACCTTCCAATCAACTGGGACCATTCTAGAATCTAGGGAATTTTGGAAGATCATAACCAATGCATCCAATATCTCTGCAGCCACCTCTTTTAGAACCCTCAAATGTAGGCCATCAGGCCCAGGGGATTTATCAGCTTTTAGTCCCATTAGTTTCTCAAGTACTTTTTCTCTACTGATATTAATTACTTTAAGTTCCTCACTCTCATTTACTCCTTGGTTCCCCACTATTTCTGGTATTTTTTTGCCTTCTACTGCGAAGACAGAAACAAAATATTTGTTTAATGCCTCCGCCATTTCCTGATTCCTCATTATAATTTCTCCTCTCTCAGCCTTTAAGAGACCCACGTTTACTTTAGCTACTCTCTTCCTTTTTACAGACTTGTAAAAGCTCTTACAATCTGTTTTTATATTTCTTGCTAGTTTACTTTCATATTCAGTTTTCTTTTTATCAAATTTTTGGTCACCCTTTGCTGGTTTCTAAAACTCTCCCAATCCTCAGACTTACTATACTTCTTGGCAACATTATAGGCCTCTTCTTTTAATCTAATACTATCCTTAACCTCTTTAGTGAGCCACAGGTGGATCATTTTTCCCATGGAGTTTTTATTTCTCAATGGAATGTATATTTGTTGAAAATATTGAAATATTTCTTTAAATGTTTGCCATTACTTTTCAACCATCATACCCTTTAATTTAATTTCCCAATCTACCTTAGCGAACTCGCTCCTCATACCTATGTAATTGGCTTCATTTAAGTTTAAGATTCTAGTTTCTGTCTTAAGTATGTTACTCTCAATCATATTATGATCACTCTTCCCCAGAGGATCTCTTACTGTGAGATTACTAATTAACCCTGTCTCATTACATAATACAAATCTAAAATTGCCTGTTCCCTGGTTGGTTCTATGACATGTTGCTCTAGGAAACCATCTCGAATACATTCCATGAACTCGTCCTCCAAACAACCTTTGCCGATTTGATTTGCCCAGTCTATATGAAGATTAAAGTCCCCCACGATTACTGCATTACCTTTGTTACAAGCTCCTATTATTTCATGATTAATACTCTGTCTAATTGTATTACTACTATTCGAGGGCCTATAAACTACTTCACCAATGTTTTCTGCCCCTTGTTATTTCTTATTTCCACCCAGACTGATTCTACTTCCTGATCTTTGAGCCAAGATCCTTTTTCACCACTGTCTTTATGTCATCCTTTATTATCAGGGCTACACCCCCTCCTTTTCCATTCTGCCTGTCTTTTCTAAACGTCATGAACCCTGGAATATTTAGTTCCCAACCGTGGTCACTTTGTAATCATGTCTCTGTAATGGCTATTAGATCAAACCCATTAGTCTCTATTTGTGCAACTGATTCATCCATCTTGTTACGAATGCTCCGTGCGTTCAGATAAAGAGCCTTTAATTATGACTTTTTACCATTTGTCCTGCTTTGACCTTATTTGCTGATGCACTATTATTGGTAAACTCTCTGTCCCTTCCTGCCACACTTTGCTTATCTTTAATGTCCTGTGTACCTGTATCCCCAAATCCCTCTGCTCTCCCACAGCACCGAGCCTACTTCCATTCACAGTATAATTACTGCTGTTATTTTTACCAGAATCTATCACCTAATACTTACTGACAATGAATTAGCTCTTTCCCTCATATCAATATCCTTTTGTAGTTTACTTTGGTTTTCTAAAGAATTAACTATAGCCCCTATTTTGGTATCATCTGCAAATTGTGACACCACTCCCTCTCGGTCTATATCCAAATCATTGATAATACTCCGTGAACAGTCAACTTTACTTAGTTCTTCCCTACAATCATGTTAATTTGTGTTTCTTCTTTGTGCCTGTCCTTAGCTGTGTTGTTTTAGCCTTGGTTGATGTTCTTTGCTTCCTCCCATTTTAGCTGAACTCTGTATCCAGTCTGCTGTTAGTCAACCATTTTGTAGTCTTGGTTGTCATGGTGATAAAATTGGTGACATTAAATTTTTCCTCAAATTGTATTCAGTAGACCTGAAGCTGGTATGAGTCACGTTTAACGAGCTGTCTCTCCCCAGGGTAGTGATTGATTGAGTTATCGTGGGATATTTGGGTGAAGATGATTATTATTTTTAAAAGTACCGCACTTGTGGGATAACAGCCAGTAAATATTTACGGGCCTGCTGCTGAGCATGCTGGCCTGGGTATGGTATAGTGCCATGTATAGGTTAGATCTGATCAAATAGTAGCATACTAATGTGTTTGTGCTTGGTACACTGCATACAGTTGGGATTGGGCATTCAGTATTGTACCAAGTATTCTGGTCTTCATAGATTGCAGGGTAAATACCCAGTCTGAGTATTAAATGATGTTCAAGCTGACCTGGGCCAGATCAGGCCATGATGAGCTGTTTCACCTTGTCCAGAATAGTAGAACCAGCGAACAGGGATTGTGCTTGAAGGGGGTTTCCTTGCTTCCTGTCTGGGTCTGTTGTAGACTAATTGATAAGGATTGATTGCTATGATTAGTCAACAATTCCATTATCTTTGTATCGTGTGACTGGTACCAGAATGGTAGAAGGTGAACTAGATGGACCTTGGTCGTTTTTCATCTATGTTCCGAGGTGGAGTGGTGGGTACATATTTGTTCTGAATAAGTTTTAATTCTAACTACAACAGGGAAAAAGAAGAAAGATCCCATTGTTGGGCACATCCTATACCGCAGTACATGACAGTTTGAGTTAGCCCCAATTGCCATTGTTCAAATATAAATTACAGTTGCACATCGACCCTGTCTATAGATATCATTTTGGCATTTTCAGTTTGATCTCACAGCATATTGTTGGATATTCTTGCTCTCAAATACATTGTGTGATTTAAGGTATTTAAAATGACACTTTGCAAAGATTCCATCAGTGGATTAATCATTGCTGCCATCGGTGGAGTCTCCATCACAGTGACTGCAGCAACCATCCCTGCTTATGTATGTTGGGAGAGGGGCATGGTAATATAACAGTCACCATCCCTGTGGGTACCCTTGGACATGGTGACTACAGCAGTAGCATCTCAACGTGACGCACAGTGAGATGGCTGTTGTCGGAATTTGGTCCGAATAGCTTGACAGTGGAGAAGGTTGTTTTTTGCTGGGCTCCAACCACTGCTGTCAGAAAAAGTGATACTGGAAACTGGGAATAGCAGCAACACACTGATTGTGAACCTTAAGCTGAACCTTTCAGGAGTCATTACTTTCAAAGTTCGAGTCCAGTTACTGGATTGGAGATTGGATTTGTGATGAAATTAAATGTCAGATTAGTTGTAGTGTTCAGGAGGCATTGAACGTGGTGTAGACATGGGGATCACCCCTGGGTTTACTTTTGGGATTGATTGTAGCTTTGGTGATGGTTGTACCAGCCTGCTGTATCCCTCTGCACCGCTGTTCATATTCTTTGCCATGCCCATCGTGGCATCTGTCATCCGGAGCAGCAATCTCAGATCCCTGGTGGCCACCTCACCCATGTGCCCCTTGGGGTTAACATCTCTAACCTGCTCCTTGTTTCATTACTTCTTTCACTGTTGCTTCCTCTGACCCTGCCACCCTCAATCAACTAACTCCAACCCCATCTCTAAACTCCCTTTTTCTCTCCAAGGTCTTCAGATGTGTTGTGACCTCTCTGCTCAATGCCCATCTGTCCCAAAAGTCTCTGTTCGAATCCCTGTAGTCTGGCTTCTGCCCTCCTCACAATACTGAAACTGTCCGAGCTAAAGTCATGAACGACTGTGACTGTGGTGCATTACCCCTTCTTGCAACATTTGACACGGTCAAACATGCCACCCTTGTCGAATCCCTCTCTCCTGTTGTCCAGATGCATGGGATGGCGATTGCATGGTTCCATCCTTACGTTATTAAGTGTCAGCCTTGGTTAAGTGGTAGCTCTTTGAAGAACAGAAAATGCTGCAAGTGCAAAGCGGGCAGTCAGCATCTGAAAGAGAAAGGTGGATGGATGTTTCATTTTAGAACCTTTCACCCCTGGTCAGGCAGAAAAACTAAAAGATGTCAGCTGTGGCTCAGTGGGTAATATTCTCGCTTCTGAGTCACAAGGTCGTGTGTTCAATTCCCACTCCAGAGACTTGAGCACATAATCTAGGCTGACACTTCCAGTGCAGTACCGACGAAGTGCTGCATTGTCGGAGGTGCCGTCTTTCAGATGAGATGTTAAACCGAGGCCCCATCTACCCTCTCAGGTGGACGTAAAATATCTCGTGGCACTATTGGAAGAAGAGCAGGGGAATTATCCTGGTGTCCTGGCCACCTTTTATCCCTCAACCAACATCACCAAAACGAGATTATCTGGTCATTTGTCTCATTGCTGTTTGTGGGACCTTGCTGTGCACAAATTGGCTGTCACATTTGCCGACATTACAACAGTGACTGCACTTCAAAAGTACTTCATTAGCCTTGGAGCTCTTTGGGCGTCCTGAGGTTGTGAAAGGCACTACATGAACGCAAATTCATTCTTTCCCTATATGAGTGCAGCTAGCATATCTCCATCCATGGCTTCATCTCCTTCCCCTACACCATCACCTCCAGAGTCTCCCAATGATCCATCCTTGGCCCCCTCCTCTTCCTTACCTATGTGCTGTCCCTTGGCAACATTATCCACAGGCACAGAGTCAGCTTCCTTATGTAGGCAGCTTACACCCAGCTCGACTTCTTTTGACTCCTTGCCCCCACGCTGTCAGACAATTTCCACCAACTCAACATCAGGAAGGCCAAACTCAACGGGCCAGCTCCAGCTGTGAGCAGCGATCGAATGGTGCCAGCTGTTCATTAGACTTGCACTTGCCCCTAGACATTCTGTGAGCTTTTGCATCGCAAGTTCCTGTCAATGGGATAGCCAAATGGGGCAGTGGCCTCGACAGAGCATTTAGGACCTGTGTGAACAGGGCAAGTATCTCCTGAAACAATCAGATTCAGGTATCGTTAATAACAGCACAGAGACTGAATCAGGAAGTGTAAGTTAGAATAGTGAATTCAATGTCAAATCAGGTACAGAAAGTGAAATAAAGAGAGGGAAAGAAAGATTGAATTCAGAAACAGATCTGAAGGAATGAGACTCCACACTTGTAAACGTTAATTTTCATTGCCAGAGAGATTGTTTGGCAGTAATTAAGACTTACCACGCTGTTAAAATGATACTTACACTGGAATGGACAGGCCCTAACTTTTTTTGGCGAGTTCAGTCCATATCTATGAGGTCAGTACAGGAACTTCTCGCTGTTCAATACATTTGAACGAGGAGTCAGACAGCGAGATGCTGCTTTCAAGCAGCTTTTGGAGGAGCATCACATCTCGAACAGCAACTTCCCGATTTCCGCGTTTAACTGCACGTGTGCGGTCGCTGCAAGTTACTGTTTGATTTGCACGTGAATAACAGTGAGCGTCAGTACTTTTACAGCATAATCCCTGCCACAAACACTGATCCCTTACATCTGACTCCATTCTCCTGCTCATCCTCAGGTTGAACATAAGAAATAGGAGAAGGAGTGGTCTATACAGCCCCTCGAGCCTGCTTGAAGGGCCATATTCATTCAGATCATGGCTGATCTTCGACCTCAACTCCACTTTCCCCCTCCCATCCCCATATCTCTTAATTCCCCCAGAGTCCAAAAATCTATCCATCTCAGCCTTGAATATACTCAACAACTAAGCAACCACAGCCCTCTGGGGTAGAGAATTCCAAAGATTCACTACCCTCTGAGTGAAGAAATTCCTTCTCATCTCAGTCCTAAATGGCCGACCCCTTATCCTGAGACTCTGCCCCCTAGTTCTAGACTCTCCAGCCAAGGGAAATGGCCTCTTACTATCTACCCTGTCGAGCCCCCTCAGAATCTTATGTTTTTCAATGAGATCACCTCTCATTCTTCTAAACTCTAGCGTATAGACCCATTCTACTCAACCTCTCCTCATAGGGCAACCCTCTCATCCCAGGAATCAATCTAGTGAACCTTCGTTGCACCACCTCTAAGGCAAGTATATCCTTCCTTAGGTAAGGAAAACAAAACTGTATGCAGTGCTCCAGGTGTGGTCTCACCAAAGCCTTGTACAATTGCAGCAAGGATTCATTACTCTTGTACTCCAACCCCCTTGCAATAAAGGCCAAAATACTATTTGCCTTCCTATTTGCTTGCTGTAGCTGCATATTAATTTTCTGTACTTCATGTACAACAACACCCAATTCTCTCTGAACATCACCATTTAAAAAATATTCAGTTTTTCTATTCTTCCTACCAAAATGAATAACCTCATATTTCCCCACATTATACTACATCTGCCACCTTCTTGCCCACTCACTTAACCTGTCTTTTTCCCATTGCAGACTCTTTGTGTTATAGAAACATAGAAACGTAGAAAATAGGAGCAGGAGTAGGCCATTCGGCCCTTCAAGCCTGCTCCTACATTCAATATGATCATGGCTGATCCTCTATCTCAATACCATATTCCCGCTCTCTCCCCATACTCCTTCATGCCTTTTGTGTCTAGAAATCTATCCAGCTCCTTCTTAAATATATTCAGTGACTTGACCTCCACAGCCTTCAGTGGTAGAGAATTCCACAGGTTCACCACCCTCTGAGTGAAGAAATTTCTCCTCATCTCAGTCCTAAATGTCCTACCCCGTATCCCGAGACTGTGACCCCTCGTTCTGGACCCCCCAAGCCAGGGGAAAGATCCTCCCTAAATCCAGTCTGTCTCGCCCGTGTCAGAATTTTATATGTTTCAATAAGATAACATTGTGTCTTCCTCACAGTTTACTTTCCCACCGAGCTTTGTATCGTCAGCAAACTTGGATACATTACATTCGGTCCCTTCATCTAAGTCATTAATATAGATTGTAAATAGCTGAGGCCCAAGCACCGATCCTTGCGGCACCCCACTAGTTACAGAGTGCCAACCTGAGAATGATCCATTTATCCCTACTCTTGTTTTCTGTCCTTTAACCAATCCTCTATCCATGCTAATATATTATCCCCAACCCCCAACATATCTTGTGTAACAACCTTTTATGTGGCATCTTATTGAATGCCTTTTGAAAATCCAAATATACGACATCCACTGGTTCCCCTTCTAGTTACATCCTCAAAAAACTCTAATAGATTTGTCAAACACGATTTCCATTTCATAAAACCATGTTGACTCTGCCTAATCATATTATGATCTTCTAAGTGCTCCATTACTACGTCCTTAATAATGGATTCCAGCATTTTCCTGACTACTGATGTCAGGCTAACTGGCCTGTAGTTCCCTGTTTTCTCTCTCCCTCCTTTCTTGAATAGCGGGGTCACGTTTGTTACCTTCCAATCCACGGGGACCGTTCTGGAATCTAGGGCATTTTGGAAGATCACAACCAATACATCCCCTGGACCAGACTGCAAACAACCTGTTCGATGCTGATCTTGGCTTTAAACCCCGCATCATATCCATCACTAAGACAGCTCACTTCCCCTCAGGCTCAGTGGAAACCCACACACATTACTTTCATCAGTTTTCTTGTTTTCGCAAAGCTTTCGACCCAGCATTTAATGTGGCCCTCTGAAGAAAATGGAAGCTTTGAGAGTACATAATCAAATCTTAGGGGTAGATGAGAGACTCATTGACATTATCTCTCTCGAAAGATGACTGAGACTAGCTTATCCACTCTTGCCCGTTCTATCAATGGGTTAATCAATCAGATGATGGAAAGCACCATAAGTAATGGTCTATATGTCTGTCCTGGGCATTTCTGAAGGAAAATTCTTTTTGTTGATGATGTGTGGGGTGGAGTCGGTGGCACTCCACCTGCCATTTGGCACAATGGCTAACCGGTAGGATATGGTGGTACTGCATGGTTCAAGAGAGGATCTCAAAGGTATTTTTTGGAAGATATAAGGGGCATCTGTCCCAGTTTGTTTCATTTTGGTACCTGGGGGTTATGATGGATGAAAACTTTAGTCTGGACAGAGTCCTTTGGGACCACGCTGAGAAGGGGTGAAGGCTGCTCTTGTCTTTCTCGTCATTTTTCAGTGAACGCAAAGTCCCAGTGAAGGGTATTGGGGTGAAGAAGAAGTATGTCCAAATGTTTCATGGTTCAGACTTCTTAGGCAGGCAAAGAGAAAGCCTCCTATGGCCCTTGTGCAAAGGTCTAGGACCAAACTGTGAGGCATAAAGGAGAAACTGTTTTAAAGAGAGAGGACTCCGACTACTTTGATGTGGCACCTGAGGCTTTGAAGGGGGAATTCTCCCTCACAGTGGGCCTATCTCTACTAAAGCCCTTACTTGAGGACCTAGATTAAACTGCTGGCGATGAGTAAAACCTGGTTTGCGGCATGTTGAGGAAACCTTGAGGCTTGGGCTGAGAGCTACTGGAGGGCATTACATGGAGGATTTGGTGGCTACCTTTATTGGGTTGCAGAGTAAAGTAGTTGGTGCTGAAGCTTTACACTTACGCCTGGTGGAATCCAATGAGGTGTGGTGCTTCTCCATGCTATGGTCAGGGAGATGGGACAATGCCCTCACACCTTTTATGGTGAGTTGTGCTGCCGTATGAGCAGTAGTTCCTGGTACCTTCTGTCTGTCTGGCGAGGGCTGAAACCCAGGTTTGTCAGTTCTTTACCAGCTAGTGACTCTCCTCCTTGGGGAGGAGGGAAGGTAAGTTTCAGGGTTGATTTAGCTTTGAGGTGAATTGCTCGGCATTGGCTGATTGAAGCGGAGTTGATCCTCTGTGACACATTCAATAATCCAGTACTTGATGCAGGCAGCCCTGCACTACTCCAGGGCACTCATGATGGTTGAGAAAGCAGCCTTGTACATTGATGGAGCTGAAGATGTAGACCTGTTACAGGGTCCTGGGATTCCTCCCATATGGCTCCAGACAGCCCTTCAAGCCTGTGCACTGAGTAGGTTGGTCCTAGCTGGACAGGCAGCAGGGAGCTGAACAGTGCTCTGTGCTAGTACACTTTGCAATTTTAGCTGGTTAAATTCCTGCAGTACCCCTATGCCTCGGGGGTTCCTAAACCTCGGCTCTTGCCGATCTGCACCTCAGTTCTCTGGTCTTGGTTAAGTGCAGTATGTCTCTATGGAGGGAGTGTGCACTCCTTTAGGCGAACAGAGAACAGTAATGGGCCATTCAGCCCCTCGAGCCTGTTCTGCTATTCAATTAGATCTTGGCTGATCTGTATCTTAACTCCATCTATCTGCCTTGGTTCCATATCCCTTAATACCCTTACCTAACAAAAATCTATCAATCTCAGTTTTGAAATTTTCAATTGACCCCCAGCCTCAACAGCTTTCTGGGGAGAGAGTTCCAGATTCCCACTCCCCTTTGTGCAAAGAAGTGCTTCCTGACATCACCCCTGAACGGCCTAGCTCTAATTTTAAGGTTATGTCCCCTTGTTCTGGATACCCCCACCAGAGGAAATAGTTTCTCTCTATTTACCCTTTCCACTCCTTTAATCATCTTAAACACCTCAATTAGATCACCCCTTAATCTTCTATACTCGAGGGAATACAAGCCTAGTCTGTGCAACCTGTCCTCATAATTTAACCCTTTT
Source organism: Heptranchias perlo (assembly GCF_035084215.1). Taxonomy (NCBI): domain Eukaryota; kingdom Metazoa; phylum Chordata; class Chondrichthyes; order Hexanchiformes; family Hexanchidae; genus Heptranchias; species Heptranchias perlo. Next base: position 61,414,497 of record NC_090341.1, on the reverse strand, counting down.
CGTCCCGGTATCATTCTGGTGAATCTGCACTGCACCCTCTCCAAGACCAATATATCCTTCCTGAGATGCGGTGCCCAGAACTGAATGCAGTCTCCAGATAGGGTCTAACATAACTGTAACACAACTTCCACCCCTTTATATTCCAGCCCTTTCGAGATAAAGACCAACATTCCATTAGCCGTTTTAATTATTTTTTGAACCTGTGCACTAGTTTTTAGTGATTTCTGTACTTGGACCCCTGAATCTGTCTGCTCCTCCACAGTTCTGAGCTTCTCACCATTTAAAAATACTCTGATTTCTCTTTCAAGGGCCAAAGTGGATGACCTCACATTTTCTCACATTGAACTCCATCCGCCTCAGTTTTGCCCACTCACTTAATCTGTCTGTCCCTTTGCAACTCCCTGCTCCCATCTGCACTGTGCCACCTAACTTAGTGTCATCAGCAAACTTGGATATACAACTCTCTATTCCTTCATCCAAGTCATTTCTAAATATAGTGAAAAGCTGAGAGGCCCCAGTACAGATCCCTGGGGGACACCACTATTCACATCCTGCCAATTTGAGTACATACTCATTATCCCTACTCTCTGACTCCTACCTCACAACCAATTCCCTATCCAAGCCAAACAGAAACCCATCTTGTGTAGATTCCTCAGTAGGTTGACTTGGAGACTTTTAAGCGCGGTGATTGGCTTTGGCTGCATCTCAGACACTGGCTGGAACCTTTCAAAAAATTGTAGTGTTACACCTTTTAGTATGGGAGCTAGCTGTACTAAAAGTGTTGTGTGTCGTGCTGGCTGAGGTTAGTTGCATTGTGTCGGGATTTGGTCACCTGGCCACCTTCTTGGGTGGTCGTGGTGAAGGGTCTGATTGTAAGGTTGGAGTTTGGCTTTTCGTAGAGTTTGAGTACAATTCTGAAAATAAGACATTTAAAACACCAAAATTCACCTTTTTACCTGTGAAGAACAGAGGGATTCTTACATTGATAGTTTATAGTCATTTGTATAATTAATTTCTTAGTTATTTTAACTTTCTCTTTTCTCTGCTTAGGATTCAATACTGGGCGGGGAGGATTGAACAGGAGCTGGACCGAGTATTCCGACAGGTCAGCGGGATTCAACAGCTCAAAGCGGTAAGTGGTATGAGTTCAACGCTTGTATTGGCTGGCATATCGAGTACTGTGTATTGGCTGGCATATCGAGTACTGTGTATTGGCTGGCATATCAGGTACTGTGTATTGGCTGGCATATCGGGTACTGTGTATTGGCTGGCATATCGGGTACTGTGTATTGGCTGGCATATCAGGTACTGTGTATTGATTGGCATATCAGGTACTGTGTATTGGCTGGCATATCAGGTACTGTGTATTGGCTGGCATATCGGGTACTGTGTATTGGCTGGCATATCGGGTCCTGTGTATTGGCTGGCATATTGGGTACTGTGTATTGGCTGGCATATTGGGTACTGTGTATTGGCTGGCATATTGGGTTACTGTGTATTGGTTGGCATTGGGTACTGTGTATTGGCTGGTACATTGGGTACTGTGTATTGGCTGGCACATCGGGTACTGTGTATTGGCTGGCACATTGGGTACTGTGTATTGGCTGGCACATTGGGTACTGTGTATTGGCTGGCACATTGGGTACTGTGTATTGGCTGGTATATGATTACTGAACATCCGCTAAAAGTATCCAGTCAACATAAGACCTGAATCATGGACATATTTCATGCTTCATTTTCCAATGTGCATTTATATATCAACTTTAAAGTCCATCTGCCATTCCTCAGTCTATTTGCTTAATTGGTCCAGATGCTATTGATCGACCTTACACTGCTCACCTAGCCACTTTGTTTGGATTAATATATTCAACAAATAGTACGAGATTATCAGAAGCCTCTTCTTCTGTAGTCACTTACAAACAGATCCCTGCAGAACTCCGCTGGTCACTATTTCTCTGCCCGCTATTTCCCAGACAGTGGCTCATGAATAGAAAGCAGCGAGTGATGTGAAATGGACAGGCCTCTTTTTAATCCAGCTGGCTAAGCTTCACAGGCAATAATCATCTTTTAAAAGCATCAATAAGGGACTTCATCAAATATTTCTAAATATCCTCATCAGTTATATTAACTACCTCATGATCTCAGGTGATATCAGCAGGCTATTCGAGGATGGGGGTCGAAGTCAAACTGTGCTTAGCTAACACACACACACACAGGCACACACACACTGGCACAGACACACACTAGCACACACAGATACTGGCACGCACAGGCACTGATGTGCACTGGCGCAGACACACGCACTGGCACAGACACTTGCATACACTGGCACAGTCACTTGCATACACTGGCACACACCCTGGCACAGACGCACAGACTGGCACAGATGCACACAGACTGGCTTAGACACTGGTACAGACAAACACACCGGTGCAGATGCACTGACACAGGCACACAGACTGGCGCACACACACGCTGATACAGGCGCACACACGCTGATACAGGCGCACACACGCTGATACAGGCACACACAAACATGGACATACTGGCATAGACGCACACACTGGCACAGACACACTAGCACAGCCACACGCACTGGCAGAGACATGCACACAATGGCACAGGCACACTTGCATAGGCAGAGGCACTGAGATACACACACACTGGCACACACAAAGGCACAGCCACACACACACACACACACACACACATACACAAAGGCACAGCCACACACACACACACACATACACAAAGGCACTGCCACACACACACACAAAGGCACAGCCACGCACAGACACATTGGCACAGGCACACGTGCACTGGCATAGACACATGCACTGGCATAGACAGGCACAGACACACTGGCACAGGCAGAGTTACACATATACTGGCATAGGCACATGCAGTGACACATGCACTGGCACATACAAACAGGCACAAACACACTGGCACACACACACATGCACTGGCACAGGCACACTGGTACAGACACACTGGCACACAGGCACAGGCACAAACTAACACTGGCACAGACACACTGGCACAGGCACACGCACTCACAGACACACTGACACACACTGGCACAGACACACAAATTAGCACAGACACTAGCACAGACACACAGACACTAGCACAGGCACACATACATAGACTGGCACAGAAACATGCATCGGCACACTGGCACACATTGGCACACACACTGGCACAGGCACAGATAAACACTGGCACAGATATACACATGGACACAGATACACACTGGCACAGATACATACACTGCCAAACACACCACACAGGCACAGACACACTGGCACACAGACTGGCACAGACACACAATGACGAGTGCACACTGGCATAGGCACTGGCACAGGTACATATACTGGCACAGGCACAAACACACACAGACTGGCGCTGGCGCACACAAACTGGCACTGGCACATGTGCATTGGCATAGAAAGGCACACCGGCACACAATGGCAGAGGAACAGATACACACACTGGCATACACACACACGCACATGCACAGACACACACTGGCACACACACAAAGGCACAGACACACGGACACATAGACTGGCACACCCCCACACATGGGCACAGACAAACACACTGGCACAGGCAGACACTGGCAGAGGCAGACACAGGCATACACGTACTGGCATAGACACACACACACACACACACACATACTGGCACATACAGACACATACTAGCATACACAAATGCACAGCCACATACAGACTGGCATGTGTGCACACACTGGCATAGGCACAGACAATGGCATAGGCACAGACACACACTGGCACACAAAGGCACAGACACACAGACAGGCACTGGTACACACCGGCACATGCATGCGCACTGGCACACATGCACACTGGCACCGATGCACAGACACACTGGCACAGGCATACACATACATAGACTGGCATAGTCACACATCGACACACTGGCACAGGCACACTGGCACACAGGCACAAACACACTGGCACAGACACACAATGGCACAGACACAGGCACACATATTGGGGCACACCCACACACCGGCACATCCCACAGACTGGCATAGCCACACACACTAGCACAGGCACACACAGGCACACACTGGCACGCACACATGCGCGCTCGTTGGCACAGGCACACACATACTGGCATAGACCCACATACTGGCACAGGCACTGGCACAGACACACACTGGTACAGACACACTGGCACAGGCAGACAGGCATACACATACTGGCATAGACATACACTGACACACACACACACACACATATACTGGCACATACAGACACATACTGGCATACACAGGCACACACTGGCACAGGCACAGATTCACACACTGGTTCAGGCACACTGGCACATACACTGACACACATCCTGGCATAGACACACTGGCACAGACACAGAGACAGGGGTGCAGGCGCAGCGGTGCAGGCACATAGACAGAGGCACACAGGCACGGGCACAGGAACAGGGACACACTGGCACACACACACACACACACACACACACACACACACACTCTCAAACTCTGTTGGGTTGCTATCGGGAGTGCAAACAGCTAGCTTATTCTATTTCCTCGCACTTGCCTGCAGCTCCACCATCACCACCGTGACTCAGATTGCTGATTCAACATCGAGTGGATGAAGCCTTCCAGATCATTGTGCATTAACCCAGGTTGGGAGATTCTTTCTAATGGACTCATCTATGCTGGCAAAGCAGAGAAGCTCCCATCTGCTGTGGGTTTACAGACAGGAGATGCATCACTGGTTTCTCAGTCGGGCCTCACAATTGCAGTATTAGCTTCAAATGTGATTGTATTTAAACGTCCTCACCATTAGTTAATGTGGGATGTCTCTCTCACAGCTTTATTAATGTATATTTGCTGACGGGCTGCTAATTAACAGCTTGTTTATTTTTTTTTGAAGTGACCAGTCTTTGTTAATGACAGTTTTATTAAAACTCACAATTGGTCATGGCTACAGAAACTTACAACCCGACAAGTACCTCGAATCTGATCTGCAGATGCAAATGTATTCATTCCTCTCAGGAGGGGGTATTCCAAGATGGTTTTCTAATGTATAATGTTTAAGTTCAAATAGTATTTCTCTGCCCTTGCTGATGCTGTAGTCTTGTAGTGTTACAACATGCTCCATGACGGTTTCTGGATCCTGTGGCAGAGTGGCGACATCACCAGCGTAGATTGTGCACGATAAGCAGAGGGAGAGCAGTGAGATTGGGCTCAACCTGCACAACCACTCACAGCCTTCTGACTGGCCAGTGGGAGGTGGAAATAAGCCAGGTGTAAGGTTTGTTTTTCCAGCTGAGATGAAGCACCTTCTGTCTGAATGGTGGTCTGTCTCGATTGCCTGACCAAAATTGACGGATATGATGTGCTGAGTTCCCAAGGCCAGGAATTTGATAATCATTCACTAAGGTCAGAATCTCTGGAGTGAAGTGGGTGCCTCAGCCCTTACACCCTTCAAAGGATCAAGTGTTGATTTGTAGCAGTTAACTGTGATCACGATGAAATTAATGCTATAACAACAGCTTGCATTTAAATAGTGCCTTCAACATCCACATGAGGAGATATTAGCCCAGGTGATCAAAAGCTTGGTCAAAGAGGTTGGTTTTAAGGCACGACTTAAAGGAAGAGAGAGAGGTGGAGAGGTTTTGGGAGGGAATTCCAGAGCTTAGGGCCAAGGCAGCTGAAGACACAGCCGCCAATGGTGGAGAGATTAAAATTGGGGATGTGCAAGAGGCAAGAATTGGAGGAGCGCAGAGATCTCGGAGGGTTGTAGGGCTGGAGGAGGTTACAGAAATGGGGAGAAGCGAGGCCATGGAGGGATTTGAACACAAGGATGAGCATTTTAAAATCGAGGCGTTCCCGGACCGGGAGCCAATGTAGGTCAGCGAGCACAGGGGTGATGGGTGAACGGGACTTGCTGTGAGTTAGAATATGGACAGCAGAGTTTTTGATGAACTCAAGTTTATGGAGGTGGGAGGCCGGCCAGAAGACCATTGGAATAGAGGAGGTAACAAAGGCATGGATGAGGGTTTCAGCAGCAGATGAGCTGAGGTAGCGGCGGAGATACTCTGTGTATATCTGGGCCATACAGGTACATGGTCCCAAGTTCAGTCCCCAGTCCCTACTGAGTTAGCTGATCTCAATCTGAGAGCCAGTGGGGGCAATACAATTGCCTTTGGTGTCACTGGGCTAGGGTGGGGAAATCAGTCAGTCCCCCCCCCCGCCCTACTGCTATCTGTCCAGTGACTCTTGCTGAAAAGTGTATGTGTGTGGACGCCAAGTGGAGGATAAGATCAGACTCGGCTGTGAAGCCTCTGGCAGTCAAATAATCCTCATCGCTCACTGTGCTCACAAATGAAGGACAGTCGGTCAGCTGGGGTGCCACGGGGGTATTCTGTACCCGTGGAACCGTACCCTGATATGGAAAAATAGGGGAGGAAATTCGGGGGAGAAAACCCCAGAAAATTTCGCCCGAGCCAAAAGCAGGAGGGCGGTGCCAGAGCTGCCACTTGCAGGGTGCGGACACTTGTGACTTGCATTGTAACCACACCTTGGCCGTGCACATTTCTTCCTGTCCTTGTGTGTCACTGTTACCATGTGCCTCCAGCTGCATTGCGCTGTAGCCCATACTGCCACTTCCAGAGCTACTGGTGTTGCAGTGAGAAACAAGTTTCCACCTCCAGCCTCCTGTCACTCCCCCACCTGATCGTCACAGTGAGCGAAGCTGACGAACCCCCTCACCCCACCCAACCCCACATGCTGCCAGACCAGATCTAGCCCAGCCCCTCACCCTTCTCAACACTGCTGCTGAACCTTGGATGGAGAATTTGGATGCATCTTGTTGCACAGGGCCACTAACCAGTAAGTCAGGTTGTCTGAGACTGACGGTGTGTAGCAGATGGCAGACCTTTTGTGCACATACTGGCCTGTTAATTTAATGATGCAGTGATCATCTCCTCCACTGCTGCTTGCTGAGCTGTTGCCCTGTGCGGTGCCAGGCTGTCTCCACACTGGCACTGCATCAACTGCACTAAGTCACGAAAAGCCTGCACACCAGGCAGTGTCTCAGCCACGCTGCACCTGCAACTGCACACTGCTATATTCTTTTTGTCATAAACACATCTTCCCAGCAGGGCTCCCCTTCCTGTTTATCTTTCCACTGTGGATCACACATTCATTTCTTTTACTCCAGAGACTCAAGCCCATAATATAGGCTGATGCTACCGGTGCAGTACTGAGGGAGTGCTGCGCTGTCAGAGGTATCGTCAGGTGGATGTAATAGATCCCATGTCACTATTTCGAAGAATAGCAGAGAGTTCTCCCGGGTGTCCTGGCCAATATTTATCCCTCAACCAACATCACTGAAACTGATTATCTGATCATTATCACATTGCTGTTTGTGGGATCTTGCTGTGCGCAAATTAGCTCCCGCGTTTTCTACATGACAACAGTGACTACACTTCAAAAGTACTTAATTGGCCATAAAGTACATTGGGACCCTGAGGTCATGATAGGTCCTATATAGATGCAAGTCTTTTAATTAATTTTCCCAGTTCCTCCTCCTCCTTTGAGCTGGGTTACAGTCCCACTAGGACCAGCCAGTTATCCATTCTCCATGTGTGAGTGCAGTGAAAAATTATTGCCCGACTGTTTAACTATGAGAGCATGCAGGGCAAGTCCGATACACTCATCTGATATCCGCAAACAAGCACCTCTAGCAAGGTTCACTGGATAGCAATCGGGAGCAGGAACCCCTGGCTGACTTTAAAACTGTTCTCCTCTCTAGCCCAGAATCCCTATTACTACTCTGCCTAGGATCACATAACTCAAGTGCAGGCTGGTTATCCAATCCTGGACCATCTCAGTTTGCATGACTGAGTACCACATTTGCCTGCTGGGGAGCTCTTGAATTGTAAGCCCTGTGGACATTCACATATTTAGTTAAAACAGTTTTTATCTTTTTCACACCGTGTTTGCAGCAGACTAGGCCTTCAGCTGCCTAGGCCCTAAGCTCTGGAATTCCCTCCTTAAACCTCTCTGCTTCTCTACCTCTCTCCTCCTTTAAGACGCTCCTTAAAACCTCTTTGACCAAGCTTATGGTAACCTGTCCTAATATCTCCTTATGTGGCTTGATTTTGTTTGATAATGCTCCTGTGAAGCACCTTGGGACATCTTACGACGTTGAAGACACGATATAAATGCAAATTGTTGTTGGACTAGAAATTCTGATCCCGCACTCGCCATTCACTTTAATTGGTGGAAAATTATGGAATAGCCAGCACAGAATTGGAATTTCTTATCCCATTGACTTACCCCATTGGCATCCTTAGCCACTACAATTGGCCTTGCAGATACACATCATAACAACTCAGCTGGTTAAGCCAGAGTGTACCTGAGGCCTACAGGCCCAGGTTCATTCCCTGTCGATTCTGAGTTAACTGGTCTCAAATGGGTCGCTGCTACAACTGGTTTTAACATCTTTGTGTTAGGGAAGGGTGAGCCAGCCCGGGCTCCCGCTCCTGATTGCTTTCCCTGCTGGAAGTGCCCAGGAACCTGAGGAACGAGTCAGCACCATCAGGAGAAGGGCAGGTAACGGTCGACCTAAGGGTCCCAACAGGAGCACACTTGCATGGTCCGTGCGTCGAGGGTATGAGGAAAACTCTCCTACACTCCTCACGGGCAACTTTTGCAGTGGTGGGAGCAGAAGCCACAAAGGTTTACACTGAGCTGAAAATTCACAAAAATACTGTCTTCATTAGAACAGAGTGACAGATGCAGAGCAGCAGGGAGTATGGGGTGCTGTGTATCACAGCTACATCAAGTGAGAACTACTTAAACCAATTAATTAGATCATCTGTCAGTCTCCCAGTCCCCTGGATCATGTTCTAACTCTGGATCCAGGTTACTACTTGTGTGGGTGTAAGTGAGAAGGTAAACATATCCATGTGGTAGTGAGTTACAGTGGCCCAATCCATCAGCTGTTTACCATCTGAATCTTGCGCAGTCATAATCAGTGATTATGCAGCAAGTAGCAGTAATGTTGACTGTGAGAGACCGGCAGTAATGTTGACTGTGAGAGACCGGCAGTAATGTTGACTGTGAGAGACCGGCAGTAATGTTGACTGTGAGAGACCAGTTTGAAATGTTTGGTTTTAGGAACACATGGCCAGGAGAACATATGTTAAGGATTGAGTGTGGAAATCTTAGGTCAGGTGTCCGGAAATATTTTACACTGGGTAATCAATGGCAGGAACAACTCGCCAGTAATAATGGATGAGTCAGACACAAGTACTGGGAATTTCCTCAGGCGCTGTCCCGTTTATGGTGTATTCAGGTTTTCTGCCCAAATTAGTGCAGCCAACCAAGGGAACCCTGGAGGTAATTCTTCGCATAGATTCATTTAATGTGTAGCTGCTGTAATGGGAAGACAGTTGGTATTGTGGAAGGGTGAGATTAAAGGCACTGAAGGGCCTCCTTCAGCTAAACTCATCTTTTGATAAGTTTTACCAACAGAGGAAGGTCATTAACTCAGGTTAAGGTCATTAACAGCCCTGTCCCCTTTTCTTGGATTGAGCCCACCTCCTCACTGTATCTCTCCAGAAATACATCCAGTTTTGTCGACAGCTGACTTATACTGTCCACTTCGATGATTTTCCCTGCTAACATAAGATAAATGAATATTTCAAACATCTCAAAGCATGTGTCTCAATTTTTTTTTGGAGTGGAGTGACTATTGTGGAATGCAGCAGCCATTTTGCACCAGTAATGTCTCGGGATCATCAATGAAGTGAATTCACCAGTTTGTGGTGATATTAGCTGAGGTTGGAATGGAAGCCAAGACACGAGGAGATCTCCCGGCTCTTCTTCAAATAGTGCCGGGGATCCTATCATTCACCTGAATCGGTAGATAGGGCCTCAGTTTAACTTCTTATCTGAGGTACAGTGTCTCTAACCACGCAGTGCTCTCTCAGTACTGCAGAACTATTCCACAACTCTGCCTGCTCCTTTGGGTGAATGTTTAGTCTCCTTTCTGGACCTATTTCTGAATGTTAACCTTGATATGTATATGTGTATAGATCTTGATATGTATATGTATATAGATCTTGATATGTATGTGTGTATAGATCTTGATATGTATATGTGTATAGATCTTGATATGTATGTGTGTATAGATCTTTTGTAAACAATTTTACAACACCAAGTTATAGTCCAGCAATTTTATTTTAAATTCACAAGCTTTCGGAGATTTTCTCCTTCCTCAGGCAAATGTTTCAAGATCTCCTTGAAGCCTACGCATTTATACATATTGAACAATAATAAATGGTGTTTACAGACTGCCCCTGCAACTGCCCGTTGCCAAGGCAATCACCGTGTTCAGACAGAGAGGTGTTACCTGCAGAACCTCCGAATACACATTCAATAAAAAAACAAACAGGGAAAAAAAACAGAGAAAAAAAAAACACAGAGAGAGGCAGAAACATCCGGAAGGCAGAGAGAGCCAGCAAATGACCCATTATATTAAAAACAGATAACATTTGTTCGCTGGTGGGGTAACGTGTAGCGTGACATGAACCCAAGATCCCGGTTGAGGCCGTCCTCATGGGTGCGGAACTTGGCTATCAATTTCTGCTCGACGATTTTGCGTTGTCGTGTGTCTCGAAGGCCGCCTTGGAGTACGCTTACCCGAAGGTCGGTGGATGAATGTCCATGACTGCTGAAGTGTTCCCCGACTGGGAGGGAACCCTCCTGTTTGGCGATTGTTGCGCGGTGTCCGTTCATCCGTTGTCGCAGCGTCTGCATGGTCTCGCCAATGTACCATGCTCTGGGGCATCCTTTCCTGCAACGTATGAGGTAGACAACGTTGGCTGAGTCACAGGAGTATGAACCATGCACCTGGTGGGTGGTGTCATCTCGTGTGATGGTGGTATCTGTGTCGATGATCTGGCATGTCTTGCAGAGGTTACCGTGGCAGGGTTGTGTGGCGTCGTGGACGCTGTTCTCTTGAAAGCTAGGTAGTTTGCTGCGAACGATGGTCTGTTTGAGGTTGGGTGGCTGTTTAAAGGCGAGTAGTGGAGGTGTGGGGATGGCCATAGCGAGGTGTTTGTCCTCATTGATGACATGTTGAAGGCTGCGGAGAACATGGCGTAGTTTCTCCGCTCCGGGGAAGTACTGGACGACAAAGGGTACTCTGTTGGTTGCGTCCCGTGTTAGTCTCCTGAGGAGGTCTATGCGATTTTTTGCTGTGGCCCGTCGGAACTGTCGATCGATGAGTCGAGCGTCATATCCCGTTCTTACTAGGGCGTCTTTCAGCGTCTGTAGGTGTCCATCGCGTTCCTCCTCGTCTGAGCAGACCCTGTGTATTCGCAGGGCCTGTCCATAGGGGATGGCCTCTTTGACGTGGTTAGGGTGGAAGCTGGAAAAGTGGAGCATCGTGAGGTTGTCCGTGGGCTTGCGGTAGAGTGAGGTGCTGAGGTGCCCGTCTTTGATGGAGATTCGTGTGTCCAAGAAAGAAACTGATTCTGAGGAGTAGTCCATGGTGAGCTTGATGGTGGGATGGAACTTGTTGATGTTATCGTGTAGTCCCTTTAGTGATTCCTTGCCGTGGGTCCATAGAAAGAAAATGTCGTCGATGTATCTGGTGTATAGTGTTGGTTGGAGGTCTTGTGCAGTGAAGAAGTCCTGCTCGAACTTGTGCATGAAAATGTTGGCGTATTGGGGTGCGAATTTGGTCCCCATGGCTGTTCCGTGTGTTTGGGTAAAGAACTGGTTATCGAAGGTGAAGACATTGTGATCCAGGATGAAGCGGATGAGTTGTAGGATGGCTTCCGGAGATTGGCTGTTGTTGGTGTTGAGTATTGATGCTGTCGCAGCGATGCCGTCATCGTGGGGGATACTGGTGTATAGTGCCGAGACGTCCATCGTGGTGAGAAGTGTTCCTGGTTCAACTGGTCCGTGGGTACTGAGTTTTTGTAGGAAGTCTGTAGTGTCACGACAGAAGCTGGGGGTTCCCTGTACGATGGGTTTCAGGATGCCCTCGATGTATCCAGAGAGGTTCTCACACAGGGTTCCGTTGCCTGATACGATGGGACGTCCGGGTGTGTTGGCTTTGTGTATCTTTGGTTCTGCAGGTAACACCTCTCTGTCTGAACACGGTGATTGCCTTGGCAACGGGCAGTTGCAGGGGCAGTCTGTAAACACCATTTATTATTGTTCAATATGTATAAATGCGTAGGCTTCAAGGAGATCTTGAAACATTTGCCTGAGGAAGGAGAAAATCTCCGAAAGCTTGTGAATTTAAAATAAAATTGCTGGACTATAACTTGGTGTTGTAAAATTGTTTACAATTGTCAACCCCAGTCCATCACCGGCATCTCCACATCATGTATAGATCTTGATATGTACATGTGTATAGATCTTGATATGTATGTGTATATAGATCTTGATATGTACATGTGTATAGATCTTGATATGTACATGTGTATAGATCTTGATATGTACATGTGTATAGATCTTGATATGTACATGTGTATAGATCTTGATATGTACATGTGTATAGATCTTGATATGTACATGTGTATAGATCTTGATATGTATGTGTATATAGATCTTGATATGTACATGTGTATAGATCTTGATATGTATATGTATATAGATCTTGATATGTATGTGTGTATAGATCTTGATATGTATGTGTGTATAGATCTTGATATGTACATGTGTATAGATCTTGATATGTATGTGTATATAGATCTTGATATGTATGTGTGTATAGATCTTGATATGTACATGTGTATAGATCTTGATATGTACATGTATATAGATCTTGATATGTATGTGTGTATAGATCTTGATATGTACATGTGTATAGATCTTGATATGTACATGTGTATAGATCTTGATATGTACATGTGTATAGATCTTGATATGTACATGTGTATAGATCTTGATATGTACATGTGTATAGATCTTGATATGTACATGTGTATAGATCTTGATATGTACATGTGTATAGATCTTGATATGTACATGTGTATAGATCTTGATATGTACATGTATATAGATCTTGATATGTATGTGTGTATAGATCTTGATATGTACATGTGTATAGATCTTGATATGTACATGTGTATAGATCTTGATATGTACATGTGTATAGATCTTGATATGTACATGTGTATAGATCTTGATATATATAGATCTTTTTGTGTGAGTGTTGTACTCAGGCAGTTTCGATTTCAGGTACTCAGTGCCAGCTTCAAACGCTTCCAGGTCATAACACGGTTAGGTGCATATCAAAACTACTGTATATTGCACTGTGAGAGAATCTCAGTACCTCATTAAACTGCATTGTATAGTGAAAGAGTCTCTATACCTTATGCCATCTCCAAGCTCATCCGTTCCCTAGCCGCCGACTCCATCCCTCTCCCCGGCCTCTGTCTGAGCCTGAACCAGGCCGCTCGCAACCTCTGTGTCCTATTTGACCCTGAGCTGAGCTTCCGACCCCTGATCCTCTCCATCACCAAGACTTCCTACTTCCAACTCCATAACATCACCCGTCTCTGCCCCTGCCTCAGCTCATCTGCTGCTGAATCCCGCATCCATGCTTTTGTTACCTCAAGACTCGACTATTCCATTGCTCTCCTGGCCGGCCTCCCACCTTGCACTTTCCGTAAACTTGAGCTCATCCAAAACATTGGCTTAAAGAGGGGCAGGACTGGCAGCTCAATGTCCCTGGTTACAGGGTTTTCAGACGCGATAGAGAGGGGGATAAAAAAGGAGGGGGAGTGGCAATTTTGGTGAAGGAAACAATTACAGTTGTGAGAAGGGATGATATTTTAGAAGGAGCATCAAATGAGGCCTTATGGGTTGAGCTAAATTACAAAAAAGGGGCAGTCACGCAACTGGGAGTGTACTATCGACCCCCAAACAGTCAGAGGGAGAGAGAGCAGCAAATACGTAGGCAAATTTCTGAGAGGTGCAAAAACAATGGGGCAATAATAGTCGGGGATTTCAACAATCTCAATATTTAGGGAAGGAAACCTGCCATCCTTACCCGGTCTGGCCTATATGTGACTCCAGACCCACAGCAATGTGGTTGATTTTTAATTGCCCTCTGAAATGGCCGAGCAAGCCACTCAGTTGTAAAATCTCGCTACGAAAAGTCACAATAAGAATAAAACCAGACGGACCACTAGGCACCGGACACGACGACGGCAAAACACCAAGCCCAGTCGACCCTGCAAGGTCCTCCTTACTAACATCTGGGGACTTGTGCCAAAATTGGGAGAGCTATCCCACAGACCAGTCAAGCATCAGCCTGACATAGCCATACTCACAGAATCATATCTTTCAGCCAACGTCCCAGACTCTTCCATCACCATCCCTGGGTATGTCCTGTCCCACCGGCAGGACAGACCCACCAGAGGTGGCGGTACAGTGATATACAGTCAGGAGGGAGTGGCCCTGGGAGTCCTCAACATTGACTCTGGACCCCATGAAATCTCATGGCATCAGGTCAAACATGGGCAAGGAAACCTCCTGCTGATTACCACCTCCCTCAGCTGATGAATCAGTCGTCCTCCATGTTGAGCACCACTTGGAGGAAGCACTGAGGGTAGCAAGGGCACAAAATGTACTCTGGGTGGGGGACTTCAATATCCATCACCAAGAGTGGCTCGGCAGCACCACTACTGACCGAGCTGGCCGAGTCCTGAAGGACATAGCTGCTAGACTGGGCCTGCGGCAGGTGGTGAGCGAACCAACACGAGGGAAAAACTTACTTGACCTCGTCTTCACCAATCGACCTGTCGCAAATGCATCTGTCCATGACAGTATTGGTAGGAGTGACCACCGCACAGTCCTCGTGGAGATGAAGTCCCGTCTTCGCACTGAGGACACCATCCAACGTGTTGTGCGGCACTACCACCGTGCTAAATGGGATAGATTCAGAACAGATCTAGCAGCTCAAAACTGGGCATCCATGAGGCGCTGTGGGCCATCAGCAGCAGCAGAATTGTATTCCAGCACAATCTGTAACCTCATGGCCCGGCATATTCCTCACTCTACCATTACCAACAAGTCAGGGGATCAACCCTGGTTCAATGAGGAGTGTAGAAGAGCATGCCAGGAGCAGCACCAGGCGTACCTAGAAATGAGGTGCCAAGCTGGTGAAGCTACAACTCAGGACTACATGCATGCTAAACAGCGGAAGCAACATGCTATAGACAGAGCTAAGCGATTCCACAACCAACGGATCAGATCAAAGCTCTGCAGTCCTGCCACATCCAGTCGTGAATGGTGGTGGACAATCAAACAACTAACGGGAGGAGGAGGCTCTGCAAACATCCCCATCCTCACTGATGGCAGAGTCCAGCACGTGAGTGCAAAAGCCAAGGCTGAAGCGTTTGCAACCATCTTCAGCCAGAAGTGCCGAGTGGATGATCCATCTCAGCCTCCTCCCGATATCCCCACCATCACGGAAGCCAGTCTTCGGCCAATTCAATTTACTCCACGTGATATCAAGAAACGGCTGAGTGCACTGGATACAGCAAAGGCTATGGGCCCCGACAACATCCCGGATGTAGTGCTGAAGACTTGTGCTCCAGAACTAGCTGCGCCTCTAGCCAAGCTGTTCCAGTACAGCTACAACACTGGCATCTACCCGACAATGTGGAAAATTGACCAGGTATGTCCTGTCCACAAAAAGCAGTACAAATCCAATCCGGCCAACTACCGCCCCATCAACCTACTCTCAATCATCAGCAAAGTGATGGAAGGTGTCGTCGACAGTGCTATCAAGCGGCACTTACTCACCAATAACCTGCTCACCGATGCTCAGTTTGAGTTCCGCCAGGACCACTCGGCTCCAGACCTCATTACAGCCTTGGTCCAAACATGGACAAAAGAGCTGAATTCCAGAGGTGAGGTGAGAGTGACTGCCCTTGACATCAAGGCAGCATTTGACCGAGTGTGGCACCAAGGAGCCCTCGTATAATTGAAGTCAATGGGAATCAGGGGAAAAACTCTCCAGTGGCTGGAGTCATACCTAGCACAAAGGAAGATGGTAGTGGTTGTTGGAGGCCAATCATCTCAGCCCCAGGACATTGCTGCAGGAGTTCCTCAGGGCAGTGTCCTAGGCCCAACCATCTTCAGCTGCTTCATCAATGACCTTCCCTCCATCATAAGGTCAGAAATGGGGATGTTCGCTGATGACTGCACAGTGTTCAGTTCCATTCGCAACCCCCCAAATAATGAAGCAGTCCGAGCCCGCATGCAGCAAGACCTGGACAACATCCAGGCTTGGGCTCACAAGTGGCAAGTAACATTCGCGCCAGATAAGTGCCAGGCAATGACCATCTCCAACAAGAGAGAGTCTAACCACCTCCCCCTGACATTCAACGGCATTACCATCGCCGAATCCCCCACCATCAACATCCTGGGGGTCACCATTGACCAGAAACTTAACTGGACCAGCCATATAAATACTGTGGCTGCTAGAGCAGGTCAGAGGCTGGGTATTCTGCGGTGAGTGACTCACCTCCTGACTCCACAAAGCCTTTCCACCATCTACAAGGCACAAGTCAGGAGTGTGATGGAATACTCTCCACTTGCCTGGATGAGTGCAGCTCCAACAACACTCAAGAAGCTCGACACCATCCAAGATAAAGCAGCCCGCTTGATTGGCACCCCATCCAGCACCCTGAACATTCACTCCCTTCACCACCGGCGCACCGTGGCTGCAGTGTGCACCATCCACAGGATGCACTGCAGCAACTCGCCAAGGCTTCTTCGACAGCACCTCCCAAACCCGCGACCTCTACCACCTAGAAGGACAAGAGCAGCAGGCACATGGGAACAACACCACCTGCACGTTCCCCTCCAAGTCACACACCATCCCGACTTGGAAATATATCGCCGTTCCTTCATTGTCGCTGGGTCAAAATCCTGGAACTCCCTTCGCAGCAGCACTGTAGGAGAACCGTCACCACACGGACTGCAGCGGTTCAAGAAGGCGGCTCACCACCACCTTCTCAAGGGCAATTAGGGATGGGCAATAAATGCCGGCCTCGCCAGCGACGCCCACATCCCATGAACGAATAAAAAAAAATTAACTGGATACAAACAGTGTGAATGGTGTCGAGGGTGCAGAATTCTTAAATTGCACACAGGAGAATTTTTTTAGCCAGTATATAGCAAATCCAACGAGAGGGTGGGCAGTTCTGGATTTAGTTTTAGGAAATGAAGAGGGGCAGGTGGAAGAAGTAGCAGTGGGAGAACATTTTGGTGGTAGTGATCATAATACAGTTAGTTTTAGCATAGTTATGGAAAAGGACAAAGACAGAGCAGGAGTTAAAGTTTTTAATTGGGGAAAAGCCAATTTTACTAAACTGAGAAGTGATTGAGCAAAAGTAAACTGGATACAGCTTCTTGAAGGTAAATCAGTGTCAGAGCAGTGGGAGGCATTCAAGGGGGAGATTCATGGGGTTCAGGGTAAACATGTTCCCACAAAGAAAAAGGGAGGGGCTGCCAAATCTAGAGCCCCCTGGATGTCAAGAAGCATTCAGGGTAAGATAAGGCAGAAAAAGAAAGCCTGTGATAGACACCGAGAACTCAATACTACGGAAAGCTTAGAGGAGTATACAAAGTGCAGGGGTGAAGTTAAAAAGGAAATTAGGAAAGCAAAGAGAGGACATCAAAAATATTAGCAAGCAAAATCAAAGAAAACCCAAAGATGTTTTATAAATACATTAAGAGCAAGAGGATAACTAAAGAAAGAGTAGGGCCTATTAGAGACCAAAAAGATAAACTATGTGTGTTGGCGGAAGATGTGGGTATGGTTCTTAATGAATACTTTGCATCTGTCTTCACAAAAGAGAGGGATGATACAGGGATTGAAGTTAAGGAGGAGGAGTGTGAAATATTGGATGGGATAAACTTAGTAAGAGAGGAAGTATTAAGGAGAAAGTGGATAAATCACCAAGGCCGGATGAAATGTATCCCAGGCTGTTAAATGAAGCCAGGGAGGAAATAGCGGAGGCTTTAACAATCATTTTCCAAACTTCACTGGATACAGGCGTAGTGCCGGAGGATTGGAGGACTGCTAACGTCGTAGCGTTGTTTAAAAAGGGAGCAAAGGATAGACCGAGTAATTACAGGCCAGTCAGCCTAACCTCGGTGGTGGGCAAATTATTGGAATCAATACTGAGGGACAGGATTAGAAAGGCACGGACTAATCAAGGACAATCAGCACGGATTTGTTCAGGGGGGGTCGTGTCTGACTAACTTGATTGAATTTTTCGAGGAGGTGACAAGGAGGATCGATGAGGGTAGCACAATTGATGTAGTCTACATGGATTTTAGCAAGGCTTTTGACAAGGTCTCACATGGCAGATTGGCCAAAAAAGTAAAGGCCCATGGGATTCAAGGGAATGTGGCAAATTGGATCCAAAATTGGCTCAGTGGCAGGAAGCAAAGGGTAATGGTCGACGGGTGTTTTTGCGACTGGAAGGCTGTTTCCAGTGGGGTGCCTTTGCTCTTTCTGGTGTACATTAACGATTTGGACTTAATCGGAGGGGGCATGATTAAGAAATTTGCGGATGACACAAAGATAGGCCGTGTGGTTGATGGTGAGGAGGAAAGCTGTAGACTGCAGGAAGATATCAATGGACTAGTCAGGTGGGCAGAAAAGTGGCAAATGGAATTCAATCTGGAGAAGTGTGAGGTAATGTATTTGGGGAGGGCAAACAAGGCAAGGGAATACACAATAAATGGGAGGGTACTGAGAGGTGCAGAGGAACAAAGGGATCTTGGAGTGCATGTCCATAGATCCCTGAAGGAAGCAGGACAAGTAGACAGGGTGGTTAAGAAGGCATATGGGATACTTTCCTTTATTAGCCGTGGCTTGAATATAAAAGCAGGGATGTTTTGCTGGAACTGTATAAAACACTAGTTAGGCCACAGCTTGAGTACTGCGCGCAGTTCTGGTCACCATATTACAGGAAGGATGTAATTGCACTAGAGAGGGTACAGAGGAGATTTACGAGGATGTTGCCAGGACTGGAGAATTTTAGATATGAGGAAAGATTGGATAGGCTGGGGTTGTTTTCCTTGGAACAGAGGAGGCTGAGGGGAGATTTGATTGAGGTGTACAAAATTATGAGGGACCCAGATAGAGTGGATAGTGAGGACCTATTTCCCTTTGGGGTCAATAACCAGGGGGCATAGATTTAAAGTGATTGGTAGAAGGATTAGAGGGGAGCTGAGGAAATTTCTTTTCACCCAGAGGGTGGTGGGGGTCTGGAACTCACTGCCTGAGAGGGTGATAGAGGCAGAAACCCTCAACTCATTTAAAAAATACCTGGATCTGCCCCTGAAGAGCCGTGACCTGCAGGGCTACAGACCAAATGTGGGAAAGTGGGATTAGGCTGGGTGGTTCGTTTCTCAGCCGGAGCGGACACGATGGGCCGAATGGCCTCCTTCTGTGCCGTAAATTTTCTATGATTCTATGATTCTATGATTGCTGCCCGTATTCTAACTCGCACCAAATCCCGTTCTCCCATCACCCCCTGTGCTCGCTGACCTACATTGGCTCCCGATCCAGCAATGCCTCGATTTTAAAATTCTCATCCTTGCTTTCAAATCCCACCGTGGTCTCGCCCCTCCCCATCTCTGTAACCTCCTCCAGCCCGACAATCCTCCGAGATCTCAGCGCTCCTCCAATTCTTGCCTCTTGCATATCCCTGATTTTAATCGCTCCACCAATGGCGGCCATGCTTTCAACTGCCTAGGCCCTTGGCTTTGGAATTCCCTCCCTAAACCTCTCCACCTCTCCTCCTCTCTCTCCTCCTTTAAGACACTTAAAACCTACTTCCCTGACCAAGCTTTTGGCCACCTGTCCTGATATCTCTTTATGTCGCTCAGTGTCAAATTTTCTTTGATAATCGCTCCTGTGAGGCGCCTTGGGTCATTTTATTACGTTTAAGGCGCTATATAAATGCAAGTTGTTGTTGTATACTGAGAGCATATCGATATCTTATTAAACTGCACAGTATATTGAGGGAGTCTTTGTACCTCATTAAACTGCACTGTATTTTGAGGTAGGTTCTATACCTCGTTAAACTGCACTGTATACTGAGGGAGTCTCTATACCTCAGTAAACTGCACTTTATACTGAGGGAGTCTCCATACCTCGTTAAACTGCACTGTATACTGAGGGAGTCTCTATACCTCAGTAAACTGCACTTTATACTGAGGGAGTCTCTATACCTCGTTAAACTGCACTGTATACTGAGGGAGTCTCTATACCTCAGTAAACTGCACTGTATACTGAGGGAGTCTCTATACCTCGTTAAACTGCACTGTATACTGAGGGAGTCTCCATACCTCGTTAAACTGCACTGTATACTGAGGGAGTCTCTATACCTCAGTAAACTGCACTGTATACTGAGGGAGTCTCAAACCTCAGTAAACTGCACTTTATACTGAGGGAGTCTCCATACCTCGTTAAACTGCACTGTATACTGAGGGAGTCTCTATACCTCAGTAAACTGCACTGTATACTGAGGGAGTCTCAAACCTCAGTAAACTGCACTGTATACTGAGGGAGTCTCTATACCTCGTTAAACTGCACTGTATACTGAGGGAGTCTCTATACCTCGTTAAACTGCACTGTATACTGAGGGAGTCTCTATACCTCGTTAAACTGCACTGTATACTGAGGGAGTCTCTATACCTCGTTAAACTGCACTGTATACTGAGGGAGTCTCAAACCTCAGTAAACTGCACTGTATACTGAGGGAGTCTCTATACCTCGTTAAACTGCACTGTATACTGAGGGAGTCTCTATACCTCGTTAAACTGCACTGTATACTGAGGGAGTCTCTATACCTCGTTAAACTGCACTGTATACTGAGGGAGTCTCAAACCTCAGTAAACTGCACTGTATACTGAGGGAGAATCTATACCTCGTTAAACTGCACTGTATACTGAGGGAGTCTCAAACCTCAGTAAACTGCACTTTATACTGAGGGAGTCTCCATACCTCAGTAAACTGCACTGTATACTGAGGGAGTCTGTATACCTCGTTAAACTGCACTGTATACTGAGGGAGTCTCTATACCTCAGTAAACTGCACTGTATACTGAGGGAGTCTCTATACCTTGTTAAACTGCACTGTATACTGAGGGAGTCTCTATACCTCGTTAAACTGCACTGTATACTGAGGGAGTCTCTATACCTTGTTAAACTGCACTGTATACTGAGGGAGTCTCTATACCTCGTTAAACTGCACTGTATACTGAGGGAGTCTCCATACCTCGTTAAACTGCACTGTATACTGAGGGAGTCACAAACCTCGTTAAACTGCACTGTATACTGAGGGAGTCTCTATACCTCATTGAACTGCACTGTATACTGAGGGAGTCTCTATACCTCGTTAAACTGCACTGTATACTGAGGGAGTCTCTATACCTCGTTAAACTGCACTGTATACTGAGGGAGTCTATACCTCGTTAAACTGCACTGTATACTGAGGGAGTCTCTACCTCGTTAAACTGCACTGTATACTGAGGGAGTCTCTACACCTCGTTAAACTGCACTGTATACTGAGGGAGTCTATACCTCGTTAAACTGCACTGTATACTGAGGGAGTCTCTACCTCGTTAAACTGCACTGTATACTGAGGGAGTCTCTGTACCTCGTTAAACTGCACTGTATACTGAGGGAGTCTCTATCTCGTTAAACTGCACTGTATACTGAGGGAGTCTCCATACCTCATTAAACTGCGCTGTATACTGAGGGAGTCTCTATACCTCAGTAAACTGCACTGTATACTGAGGGAGTCTCTGTACCTCGTTAAACTGCACTGTATACTGAGGGAGTCTCTACACCTCGTTAAACTGCGCTGTATACTGAGGGAGTCTCTATACCTCGTTAAACTGCACTGTATACTGAGGGAGTCTCTATACCTCGTTAAACTGCGCTGTATACTGAGGGAGTCTCTATACCTCGTTAAACTGCACTGTATACTGAGGGAGTCTCTATACCTCGTTAAACTGCGCTGTATACTGAGGGAGTCTCTATACCTCGTTAAACTTCACTGTATACTGAGGGAGTCTCTATACCTCGTTAAACTGCGCTGTATACTGAGGGAGTCTCTATACCTCGTTAAACTGCACTGTATACTGAGGGAGTCTCTATACCTCGTTAAACTGCACTGTATACTGAGGGAGTCTCTACACCTCGTTAAACTGCGCTGTATACTGAGGGAGTCTCTATACCTCATTAAACTGCACTGTATACTGAGGGAGTCTCTATACCTCATTAAACTGCACTGTATACTGAGGGAGTCTCAAACCTCAGTAAACTGCACTGTATACTGAGGGAGTCTCTATACCTCGTTAAACTGCACTGTATACTGAGGGAGTCTCTATACCTCGTTAAACTGCGCTGTATACTGAGGGAGTCTCTATACCTCGTTAAACTGCACTGTATACTGAGGGAGTCTCTATACCTCGTTAAACTGCGCTGTATACTGAGGGAGTCTCTATACCTCGTTAAACTGCACTGTATACTGAGGGAGTCTCTATACCTCGTTTAACTGCACTGTATACTGAGGGAGTCTCTATACCTCGTTAAACGGCACTGTATACTGAGGGAGTCTCTATACCTCAGTAAATTGCACTGTATACTGAGGGAGTCTCAATACCTCAGTAAACTGCACTGTATACTGAGGGAGTCTCGAAACCTCGTAAAACTGCACAGTATACTGAGGGAGTCTCTATACCTCGTTAAACTGCACTGTATACTGAGGGAGTCTCTATACCTCGTTAAACTGCACTGTATACTGAGGGAGTCTCTATAACTCAGTAAACTGCACTGTATACTGAGGGAGTCTCTATACCTCGTTAAACTGCACTGTATACTGAGGGAGTCTCTATACCTCGTTAAACTGCACTGTATACTGAGGGAGTCTCTATACCTCAGTAAACTGCACTGTATACTGAGGGAGTCTCGAAACCTCGTAAAACTGCACAGTATACTGAGGGAGTCTCTATACCTCGTTAAACTGCACTGTATACTGAGGGAGTCTCTATACCTCGTTAAACTGCACTGTATACTGAGGGAGTCTCCATACCTCGTTAAACTGCACTGTATACTGAGGGAGTCTCTATACCTCGTTAAACTGCACTGTATACTGAGGGAGTCTCTATCGCTCAGTAAACTGCAACGTATACTGAGGGAGTCTCGATACTTCATTGAATGCACTGGAATAATACTGACCACCTTCTTGCACCCTTCCTCCCCCACCCCCCGGATGTGCTGTTCAGCTGAGTTAGGTTTGTAAACAGCTAGTTAGAGTGAGCTTTGCCTGGCTCCCTAATCCTTATATTAAACTGGATGATGATATCTTTTGGTATGGAAAGTAATCCTGAAAATAGGATAATAGCACCTGGGAAATACAAGCAGGTTAAATTTTTAATAAGCTGATCCTGGTCTAGAGAGTATCTGTGTGTGAAGTAATATGATACAGTGTCAGGCAATTCACTCCATTTAATCATAAGCAAATCAACAATATGGATTAGGAAACAGGCTCAGACAACTGCTTGTACTCTTTCTGACGTCTGTGCTCTTGGGACATAGACGTTTGTGTGAATGTTTATGACGAGCATGTCTCTTTACACAGCTACAGAGTCTGCACTGGACAGATTGTCTTATCAGAACATAGAACATCCAGTATTGCTGGAGGCCATCCTGAACCTTGGTTTCTGAGTACATTATAAAATGGGATTAGGAATATCTTGCGCTCTTCCCTTGCTAGTCACATAATCATTTTAGTGATTCGGCATCCTCTGAGTGTGAAATGGTAGGTCTCACTCTCTCCAGGCCATCGTCGGGTGTAATTATCAATGCCCCTGTAAGTGATTTCACACTTGCCAGTTGCTGTGTACTCTAATGTGTCTGGGTGCTGGAGAGGAATTCGATTAGCCTTGCTCCAGTGTACCCAGGTGTTGGATTAGCATGTGGTGTCACTGGGTGTTGGGGAGTGTTTGGATTAGATTGTTTCTGTCTGTCTGTCCCTGAGTGTTGGAGAGTGTTTGGATCAGACTGTGTCTGTCTGTCCCTGGGTGTTGGAGAGTGTTTGGATCAGACTGAGTCTGTCTGTTCCTGGGTGTTGGAGAGTGTTTGGATCAGACTGTGTCTGTCTGTCCCTGGGTGTTGGAGAGTGTTTGGATCAGACTGTGTCTGTCTGTCCCTGGGTGTTGGAGATTGTTTGGATCAGACTGTGTCTGTCTGTCCCTGGGTGTTGGAGAGTGTTTGGATCAGACTGTGTCTGTCTGTTCCTGGGTGTTGGAGAGTGTTTGGATCAGACTGAGTCTGCCTGCCCCTGGGTGTTGGAGAGTGTTTGGATCAGACTGTGTCTGTCTGTCCCTGGGTGTTGGAGATTGTTTGGATCAGACTGTGTCTGTCTGTCCCTGGGTGTTGGAGAGTGTTTGGATCAGACTGTGTCTGTCTGTCCTTGGGTGTTGGAAAGTGTTCGGATCAGACTGTGTCTGTCTGTCCCTGGGTGTTGGAGAGTGTTTGGATCAGACTGAGTCTGCCTGCCCCTGGGTGTTGGAGATTGTTTGGATCAGACTGTGTCTGTCTGTCCTTGGGTGTTGGAAAGTGTTCGGATCAGACTGTGTCTGTCTGTCCCTGGGTGTCGGGGAGTGTTCAGATCAGACTGTGTCTGTCTGTCCCTGGGTGTCGGGGAGTGTTCGGATCAGACTGTGTCTGTCTGTCCCGGTGTGTTGGAGAGTGTTTGGATCAGTCTATGTCTGTCTGTCCTTGGGTGTTGGAAACTGTTCGGATCAGACTGTGTCTGTCTGTCCCTGGGTGTCGGGGAGTGTTCGGATCAGACTGTGTCTGTCTGTCCTTGGGTGTTGGAAAGTGTTCGTATCAGACTGTGTCTGTCTGTCCCTGGGTGTCGGGGAGTGTTCGGATCAGACTGTGTCTGTCTGTCCTTGGGTGTTGGAAAGTGTTCGGATCAGACTGTGTCTGTCTGTCCCTGGGTGTCGGGGAGTGTTCGGATCAGACTGTGTCTGTCTGTCCCTGGGTGTCGGGGAGTGTTCGGATCAGACTGTGTCTATCTGTCCTGGTGTGTTGGGGAGTGTTCGGATCAGACTGTGTCTGTCTGTCCCGGTGTGTTGGAGAGTGTTTGAATCAGACTGTGTCTGTCTGCCTGTCCCAGTGTGTTGGAGAGTGTTTGGATCAGACTGTGTCTGTCTGTCCCTGGGTGTTGGGGAGTGTTCATTTTAGACTGTGTCTGTCTGTCTGTCTGTCCCAGTGTGCTGGAGAGTGTTTGAATCAGACTGTGTCTATCTGTCTGTCCCGGTGTGTTGGAGAGTGTTTGAATCAGACTGTGTCTGTCTGTCTCTGGGTGTTGCAGAGTGTTTGGATCAGACTGTGTCTGTCTGTCCCTGGGTGTTGGGGAGTGTTCATTTTAGACTGTGTCTGTCTGTCTGTCTGTCCGAGTGTGCTGGAGAGTGTTTGAATCAGACTGTGTCTATCTGTCTGTCCCGGTGTGTTGGAGAGTGTTTGAATCAGACTGTGTCTGTCTGTCTGTCCCGGTGTGCTGGAGAGTGTTTGAATCAGACTGTGTCTGCCTGTCCCTGGGTGTTGGGGAGTGTTTGGATCAGTCTATGTCTGTCTGTCCTTGGGTGTTGGATAGTGATTGGATCAGACTATGTCTGTCTGTCCCTGGGTGTCGGGGAGTGTTCGGATCAGACTGTGTCTGTCTGTCCCTGGGTGTTGGAAAGTGTTTGAATCAGACTGTGTCTGTCTGTCTCTTGGTGTCGGGGAGTGTTCGGATCTGACTGTGTCTTTCTGTCCCTGGGTGTTGGGGAGTGTTTGAATCAGACTGTGTCTGTCTGTCCCTGGGTGTTGGGGACTGTTTGGATCAGACTGTGTCTGTCTGTCCCTGGGTGTTGGGGAGTGTTTGGATCAGACTGTGTCTGTCTGTCTCTGGGTGTCGGGGAGTGTTCGGATCAGACTATGTCTGTCTGTCTCTGGGTGTTGGGGAGTGTTCATTTCAGACTGTGTTTGTCTGTCCCTGGGTGTTGGGGAGTGTTCATTTCAGACTGTGTCTCCGTGTCCTGGTGTGTTGGAGAGTGTTTGTATCAGACTGTTCTGCCCGTCCCTGGGTGTTGGAGAGTGTTTGGATCAGACTGTGTCTGTCTGTCTCTGGGTGTTGGAGAGTGTTTGGATCAGACTGAGTCTGTCTGTTCCTGGGTGTTGGAGAGTGTTTGGATCAGACTGTGTCTGTCTGTCCCTGGGTGTTGGAGAGTGTTTGGATCAGACTGTGTCTGTCTGTCCCTGGGTGTTGGAGAGTGTTTGGATCAGACTGTGTCTGTCTGTTCCTGGGTGTTGGAGAGTGTTTGGATCAGACTGAGTCTGCCTGCCCCTGGGTGTTGGAGAGTGTTTGGATCAGACTGTGTCTGTCTGTCCCTGGGTGTTGGAGATTGTTTGGATCAGACTGTGTCTGTCTGTCCCTGGGTGTTGGAGAGTGTTTGGATCAGACTGTGTCTGTCTGTCCTTGGGTGTTGGAAAGTGTTCGGATCAGACTGTGTCTGTCTGTCCCTGGGTGTTGGAGAGTGTTTGGATCAGACTGAGTCTGCCTGCCCCTGGGTGTTGGAGATTGTTTGGATCAGACTGTGTCTGTCTGTCCTTGGGTGTTGGAAAGTGTTCGGATCAGACTGTGTCTGTCTGTCCCTGGGTGTCGGGGAGTGTTCAGATCAGACTGTGTCTGTCTGTCCCTGGGTGTCGGGGAGTGTTCGGATCAGACTGTGTCTGTCTGTCCCGGTGTGTTGGAGAGTGTTTGGATCAGTCTATGTCTGTCTGTCCTTGGGTGTTGGAAACTGTTCGGATCAGACTGTGTCTGTCTGTCCCTGGGTGTCGGGGAGTGTTCGGATCAGACTGTGTCTGTCTGTCCTTGGGTGTTGGAAAGTGTTCGTATCAGACTGTGTCTGTCTGTCCCTGGGTGTCGGGGAGTGTTCGGATCAGACTGTGTCTGTCTGTCCTTGGGTGTTGGAAAGTGTTCGGATCAGACTGTGTCTGTCTGTCCCTGGGTGTCGGGGAGTGTTCGGATCAGACTGTGTCTGTCTGTCCCTGGGTGTCGGGGAGTGTTCGGATCAGACTGTGTCTATCTGTCCTGGTGTGTTGGGGAGTGTTCGGATCAGACTGTGTCTGTCTGTCCCGGTGTGTTGGAGAGTGTTTGAATCAGACTGTGTCTGTCTGCCTGTCCCAGTGTGTTGGAGAGTGTTTGGATCAGACTGTGTCTGTCTGTCCCTGGGTGTTGGGGAGTGTTCATTTTAGACTGTGTCTGTCTGTCTGTCTGTCCCAGTGTGCTGGAGAGTGTTTGAATCAGACTGTGTCTATCTGTCTGTCCCGGTGTGTTGGAGAGTGTTTGAATCAGACTGTGTCTGTCTGTCTCTGGGTGTTGCAGAGTGTTTGGATCAGACTGTGTCTGTCTGTCCCTGGGTGTTGGGGAGTGTTCATTTTAGACTGTGTCTGTCTGTCTGTCTGTCCGAGTGTGCTGGAGAGTGTTTGAATCAGACTGTGTCTATCTGTCTGTCCCGGTGTGTTGGAGAGTGTTTGAATCAGACTGTGTCTGTCTGTCTGTCCCGGTGTGCTGGAGAGTGTTTGAATCAGACTGTGTCTGCCTGTCCCTGGGTGTTGGGGAGTGTTTGGATCAGTCTATGTCTGTCTGTCCTTGGGTGTTGGATAGTGATTGGATCAGACTATGTCTGTCTGTCCCTGGGTGTCGGGGAGTGTTCGGATCAGACTGTGTCTGTCTGTCCCTGGGTGTTGGAAAGTGTTTGAATCAGACTGTGTCTGTCTGTCTCTTGGTGTCGGGGAGTGTTCGGATCTGACTGTGTCTTTCTGTCCCTGGGTGTTGGGGAGTGTTTGAATCAGACTGTGTCTGTCTGTCCCTGGGTGTTGGGGACTGTTTGGATCAGACTGTGTCTGTCTGTCCCTGGGTGTTGGGGAGTGTTTGGATCAGACTGTGTCTGTCTGTCTCTGGGTGTCGGGGAGTGTTCGGATCAGACTATGTCTGTCTGTCTCTGGGTGTTGGGGAGTGTTCATTTCAGACTGTGTCTGTCTGTCCCTGGGTGTTGGGGAGTGTTCATTTCAGACTGTGTCTCCGTGTCCTGGTGTGTTGGAGAGTGTTTGTATCAGACTGTGTCTGTCTGTCCCAGTGTGTTGGAGAGTGTTTGGATCAGACTGTGTCTGTCTGTCTCTGGGTGTTGGGGAGTGTTTGGATCAGACTGTGTCTGTCTGTCTCTGGGTGTTGGGGAGTGTTTGGATCAGACTGTGTCTGTCTGTCTCTGGGTGTTGGAGAGTGTTTGGATCAGACTGTGTCTGTCTGTCTCTGGGTGTTGGGGAGTGTTTGGATCAGACTGAGTCTGTCTGTCCCTGGGTGTTGGAGAGTGTTTGTAACAGACTGTGTCTGTCTGTCCCAGTGTGTTGGAGAGTGTTTGGATCAGACTGTGTCTGTCTGTCTCTGGGTGTTGGGGAGTGTTTGGATCAGACTGTGTCTGTCTGTCTCTGGGTGTTGGGGAGTGTTTGGATCAGACTGTGTCTGTCTGTCCCAGTGTGTTGGAGAGTGTTTGTATCAGACTGTGTCTGTCTGTCCCAGTGTGTTGGAGAGTGTTTGGATCAGACTGTGTCTGTCTGTCTCTGGGTGTTGGGGAGTGTTTGGATCAGACTGTGTCTCCGTGTCCCGGTGTGTTGGAGATTGTTTGGATCAGACTGTTCTGCCCGTCCCTGGGTGTTGGAGAGTGTTTGGATCAGACTGTGTCTGCGTGTCCCGGTGTTGTGGAGAGTGTTTGGATCAGACTGTGTCTGCGTGTCCCGGTGTTGTGGAGATTGTTTGGATCAGACTGTGTCTGTCTGTTCCTGAGTGTTGGGGAGTGTTCATTTCAGACTGTCTGACATGTCAATAAGTCAGATGGTATAATGCCCCTATTCTTCTAAAACATCTGACTCACCAGGGATAACACACTGGAGTATTCTAGTGTATATAATGGGGGAATGCTTAAAGCAGAAATTGCTCTCTTTCCCCTTTAATTGTATCTTTTTGGAACACTGACAAGCTGCTGCTTGCATTCATTTGTCACGTGGTTTAGGGTTTGTGAATATTTCTTGAATATGACTTTGGATTACTACCTGAGCCACGCACAAATTGGCATAGGATCAAACAGATCGGAGAGTTAAATGAGTGTCTCAAAGAGTGGTGTGGGAGACAGGGGTTTCAATTCATGGGGAACTGGCACCAGCACTGGGGAAAGAGGGAGCTGTTCCATTGGGACGGGCTCCACTTAAACCAGGCTGGGACCAGTGTCCTGGCAAATCGAATAACTGGGCGGTAGATAGGGCTTTAAACCAAAAAGGGGAGGAGGGATCAGGTGAGGGGAAATTTAGAAATCAAAAGAGAAAAGTCAAGGCCATAAAGCAGTGTAGTGATTTAAGTAAAGATAAGCAGAGTGTGGCAGGAAGGGACAGAGAGTTTACCGGTAATGGTGCATCAGCAAGTAAGGTCAAAGCAGGAAAAATGGTGAGAAGTTAAATTAAAGGCTCTTTATCTGAATGCACGGAGACGAATTAGTGGCACAAATAGAGATAAATGAGTTTGATCTAATAACCATTACAGCCATGGTTGCAAGATCACCAAGGTTGGGAAATAAATATTCCAGGATTCATGACGTTTAGGAAAGACAGGCAGAATGAGGTCCTAAAAGCAGAATATAGGGAGCTAGGAGGTAAATTAAAAAATAGGACCTCAAAGGTAGTAATCTCAGGATTGCTGCCAGTGCCACGTGCTAGTCAGAGTAGAAATAGGAGGATATTTCAAATGAATACGTGGCTAGAGGAGTGGTGCAAGGAGGAGGGATTCAAATTCCTGGGGCATTGGAACCGGTTCTGGGGGAGGTGGGACCAGTACAAACCGGACGGTCTGCACCTGGGCAGGGCCGGGACCGCTGTCCTAGGAGGAGTGTTTGCTAGTGCTGTTGGGGAGGGTTTAAACTAAAGTGGCAGGGGGTTGGGAACCTGAGCGGGGAGACAGAGGAAAGCGTGTCAAGAAGGGACAGAAGGTATGGAGTAAAAGGTAAAGTGTTAAAAAAGGAAAAAGCAGGAACTAAGTGTCACAAAACATATTTGAAAGTTCTTTATCTGAATGCACGTAGCATTCATAACAAAATGGATGAGTTAACGGCACAAATAACTACGTATGGATATGATCTTGTGGCCATTACAGAAACATGGCTGCAGGGTGACAACGACTGGGAATTAAATATGCCAGGGTATTTAACAATCAGGAAGGACAGGCAGGAAGGAAGGGGAGGTGGGGTGGCAATGTTAATAAAGGAAGGAATCACTGCAATACAGAGAAATTATATTGGGACAAAGGATCAGGATAATGAAACAGTTTGGGTAGAGATAAGGAATAATAAGGGGCAAAAAACACTTGTGGGCGTAGTATATAGGCCTCCTAATAGTTGCAACTCTGCTGGAAGAAGTATTAATCAGGAAATAGTCGGGGCATGTAATAAGGGAACAGCTATAATTATGGGGGATTTTAACTATCATATTAACTGGACAAATCAAATTGGGCAGGGCAGCCTTGAGGAAGAATTTATTGAGTGTATTAGGGATGGATTTCTTGAGCAGTACGAAACTGATCCAACAAGGGGGCAAGCAACACTGGACCTGGTCCTGTGTAATGAGCCAGGATTAATTAATAATGTCCTAGTTAAGGATCCCCTTGGAATGAGTGACCATAACATGGTTAAATTCCATATCCAATTAGAGGGTGAGAAGGTTGGTTCTCAAACAAGCGTACTGAGCTTGAATAAAGGAGAGTATGATGGTATGAGAGCAGAATTGATTAAAGTGGACTGGGAAAATAGATTAAAGGGTAAGACGGTACATGAGCAGTGGTGTTCATTTAAGGAGTTATTTTACAACTTTCAAAAAAAAAATTCCACTGAGGAAAAAAGGGTGTAAAAGAAATGACAGCCATCCGTGGCTAAGTAAAGAAATTAAGGATAGTATCCGACTAAAAACAAGGACATATAAGGTAGCCAAACTTAGTGGGAGGATAGAAGATTGGGAAGTCTTCAAAAGACAGCAAAAAGTAACTCAAGGATTGATTAAGAAAGGGAAGATAGATTATGAAAATAAATTAGCAAAAAATATAAAAACAGATAGCAAGAGTTTCTACAGTTAAATAAAAAGAAAAAGGGTGGCTAAGGCAAACATAGGTCCCTTAGAGGATGAGACCGGGAAATTAATGGTGGGAAACATGGAGATGGCAAAAATGCTGAACAAATATTTTGTTTCAGTCTTTATGGTACAGGACACTAAGACTATCCCAACACTGGACAAACAGGGGGCTCTAGGGGGGGGGAGGAGCTCAATGCAATTAAAATCACTAAGGAATTGGTACTCAGTAAAATAATGGGACTCAAGGCGGATAAATCCCCTGGACCTGATGGCTTCCATCCGAGGGTCTTGAGGGAAGTGGCAGTCGGGATTGTGGATGCTTTGGTAATAATTTTCCAAAATTCTCTGGACTCAGCAAAGGTCCCTGCAGATTGGAAAACTGCTAATGTAACACCCTTATTCAAAAAGGGTAGTAGGCAGAAGGCTGGAAATTATAGAAATTATAGCCTAACATCTGTAGTGGGTAAAATTTTGGAGTCTATTATTAAGGAGACAGGAACGGAACATTTGGATAAACATAATTTAATAGGACAAAGTCAGCATGGCTTTATGAAGGGGAAGTCATGTCTGACAAATTTGCTTGAGTTTTTTGAGGACATAACGTACAGGGTGGATAAAGGGGAACCAGTGGACGTAGTGTATTTAGACTTCCAGAAGGCATTCGACAAGGTGCCACATAAAAGAATATTGCTCAAGATAAAGAATCACTGGATTGGGGGTAATATTCTGGCATGGGTGGAGGATTGGTTATCTAACAGGAAGCAGAGAGTTGGGATAAATGATTCATTCTCGGACTGGCAACCAGTAGCCAGTGGTGTTCCGCAGGGATCGGTGCTGGGTCCCCATCTATATTAACGATTTGGAGGAGGGGACCGAGTGTAACCTATCAAAGTTTGCAGATGATACAAAGATGGGAGGGAAAGTAGAGAGTGAGGAGGACATAAAAAACCTACAAGGGGATATAGACAGGCTGGGTGAGTGGGTGGAGATTTGGCAGATGCAATACAATATTGGAAAATGTGAGGTAATGCACTTTGGCAGGAAAAATCAGAGAGCAAGTTATTATCTTCATGGCGAGAAACTGGAAAGTACTGCAGTACAAAGGGATCTGGGGGTCCTAGTGCAAGAATTCAAAAAGTTGGTATGCAGGTGCAGCAGGTGATCAAGAAAGCCAACGGAATGTTGGCTTTTATTGCTCGGGGGATAGAATATAAAAACAGGGAGGTATTGCTGCAGTTATATAAGGTATTGGTGAGACCGCACCTGGAATACTGCATACAGTTTTGGTGTCCATACTTAAGAAAAGACATACTTGCTCTCGAGACAGTACAAAGAAGGTTCACTCGGCTAATCCTGGGGATGAGGGGGTGGACATATGAGGAGAGGTTGAGTAGATTGGGACTCTACTCATTGGAGTTCAGAAGAATGAGAGGCGATCTTATTGAAACATATAAGATTGTGAAGGGGCTTGATCGGGTGGCTGCGGTAAGGATGTTCCCAAGGATGGGTGAAACTAGAACTAGGGGGCATAATCTTAGAATAAGGGGCTGCTCTTTCAAAACTGAGATGAGGAGAAACTTCTTCACTCAGAGGGTGGTAGGTCTGTGGAATTTGCTGCCCCAGGAAGCTGTGGAAGCTACATCATTAAATAAATTTAAAACAGAAATCGACAGTTTTCTAGAAGTAAAGCGAATTAGGGGTTACAGGGAGCGGGCAGGAAATTGGACATGAAGCTGAGTTCGGATCGGTCAAGGCCCTGTGGGTGGCGGAGAGGGCCCAGGGGCTGAGTGGCCAGGTCCTGTTCCTACTTCTTGTGTTCTTTAGGTTTGAGGTTAGGATCAGATCAGCCATGATCTTATTGAATGGCGGATCAGGCTCGAGGGGCCGATTGGCCTACTCCTGCTCCAATTTCTTATGTTCTTATAGAATGGAAAAGGAGGGGGTGTAGCCCTCATAATAAAGGATGAGATAAGGACAGTGGTGAGAAAGGATCTCGGCTCAAAGATCAGGAAGTAGAATCAATACGGGTGGAAATAAGAAATAACAAGGGGCAGAAAACGCTGGTGGGAGTAGTTTATAGGCCCCCGAATAGTAGCTATACCCATTGGACAGAGTATTAATCAAGAAATAATAGGAGCTTGTAACAAAGGTAATGCAATAATCGTGGTGGACTTTAATCTTCATATAGACTGGGCAAATCAAATTGGTAAAGGCAGTCTGAAGGACGAGTTCATGGAATGTATTCGAGACAGTTTCCTAGAACAATACGTCATGGAACCAACCAGCGAACAGGCAATTTTAGATCTTGTACTGTGTGATGAGACAGGGTTAATTAGTAATCTCACAGTAAAGGATTCTCTGGGGAAGAGTGATCATAATATGGTAGAATTTCACATTGAGTTTGAGAGTGATGTACTTGGGACAGAAACTAGAGTCTTAAACTTAAATAAAGCCAATTACATAGGTATGAGGGGCGAGTTGGCTAAGGTAGATTGGGAAATTAGATTAAAAGATATGACAGTAGATGAACAATGACAAACATTGAAAGAAATATTTCAATATTCTCAACAAATATACATTCCATTGAGAAATAAAAATGCCATGGGAAAAGTGATTCATCCGTGGCTCACTAAAGAAGTTAAGGAGAGTATTAGATTAAAAGAAGAGGCCTATAATGTTACCAAGAAGAGTAATAAGCCTTAGGATTGGGAGAGTTTTAGAAACTAGCAAAGGACGACCAAAAAATTGATAAAAAGGGAGAAAATAGAATATGAAAGTAAACTAGCAAGAAATATAAAAATGGATTGTAGGAGCTCCTACAAGTATGTAAAAAGGAAGAGAGTAGCAAAAGTAAACATTGGTCCCTTAGAGGCTGAGACAGGAGAAATTATAATGGGGAATAAGGAAATGGCAGAGACTTTAATCAAATATTTTGTATCTGTCTTCACAGTGGAAGACACAAAAAGCAAATCAGAAATAGTGGGGAACCAAAGGGCTAATGAGAGTGAGGAACTTAAAGTAATTAATATCAATGGAGAAAAAGTACTGGAGCAACTAATGGGACTAAAAGCTGATAAATCCCTTGGAACTGATGGCCTACATCCTACAGTTCTAAAAGAGGTGGCTGCAGAGATAGTGGTTGCATTGGTTATGATCTTCCAGAATTCCCTAGATTCTAGAACGGTCCCAGTGGATTGGAAGGTAGCAAATGTGACCCTGCTATTCAAGAAAGGAGGGAGAGAGAAAACAGGGAACTACAGGCCAGTTAGCCTG
Organism: Heptranchias perlo; assembly: GCF_035084215.1. Lineage (NCBI taxonomy): Eukaryota > Metazoa > Chordata > Chondrichthyes > Hexanchiformes > Hexanchidae > Heptranchias > Heptranchias perlo. The sequence goes on along the minus strand of NC_090341.1, from coordinate 61,379,933 downwards.
ATATCAGTTGTTGGGAAAATGCTAGAATCCATTATTAAGGAAGTGTTAACAGGGCACTTAGAAAATGATAATATGATTAGACAGAGTCATCACGGTTTTATGAAAGGGAAATCGTGTTTGACAAATTTATTGGAGTTTTTTGAGGATGTAACTAGCAGGGTAGATAAAGGGGAACCAGTGGATGTATATATTTGGATTATCAAAAGGAATTTGTTAAGGTGCCACATAAAAGATTGTTACACAAGGTAAGGGCTCATGGGGTTGGGGGTAATATATTAGCAAGGATAGAGGATTGGTTAATGGACAGAAAACAGAGAGTAGGAATAAACGGGTCATTCTCAGGTTGTCAGGTTGTAATTAATGGGGTGCCGCAAGGATCAGTGCTTGGGCCTCAGCTATTTACAATCTATATTAATGACTTAGATGAAGGGACCGAGTGTAATGTATCCAAGTTTGCTGACGATACAAAGCTAGATGGGAAGGTAAGCTGTGAGGAGGACACAAAGGGCTCGATTTTCCCGGGAGATTGTGGATGCGTTGGGGATGGGGCGGCTCCGAAAATCGGCAAAATCCCGTTCAGGTTCGGAGCCTGGCTCCAACCTGCCGACGTCCAAGTTCCCCTCGGACGCACCTGTGTGTGCGCGGGCGTCCCGAATCCGGAAGTCCTGCCGGCAATTAATGCTGGCGGGATGATAGTTAAAGATCCAAATGTACCTCATTGAGGTACTTAAGGCACTTTACGTGTGACAAATTACGAGGTAAGAATGATTTTTAACTTACCTGGGTGGATTTCCCACAGCTTCTGATTCAAGCCTGGTGAAACCAGGGCCGGATCAGGAAAAAAGAAACTAGATAAATTACATAAAAAACCATTGCATGAAGTTAAAACACAAAATTACCTACCTTTCCAACCTGCTCCAATGTCCGATGTCTCCCTCTCCAATCTCCCCTTCTTCCCCCTCTCCAATCTCCCCTTCTTCCCCCTCTCCGATCTCCCCTTCTTCCCCCTCTCCGATCTCCCCTTCTTCACCCCCCCCGATCTCCCCTTCTTTACCCCCGATCTTCCCCTCTCACCCTGCGAACTTCCCCGCTCCCCCGATCTCCCCTTCTTTACCCCGATCTTCCCCTCTCACCCTGCGATCTTCCCCGCTCCCCCCGATCTTCCCCTCTCCCCCACGATCTTCCCTCTCCTCCACGATCTTCCCTCTCCCCCACGATCTTCCCTCTCCCCCACGATATTCCTTCTCCCCCCACGATCTTCCCTCTCCCCCACAATCTTCCCCTCTCCCCCCACGATCTTCCCCGCTCCCCCCACGATCTTCCCCGCTCCCCCCACGATCTTCCCCGCTCCCCCCACGATCTTCCCCGCTCCCCCCACGATCTTCCCCGCTCCCCCCACGATCTTCCCCGCTCCCCCCACGATCTTCCCCTCTCCCCCCAGTCTTCCCCTCTCCCCCTCTCCCCCCCCCCGGCCTTCCCCTCTCCCACCCACCCCCCCCCCGATCTTCCCCTCTCCCCCCTGATCATCTCCTCTCCACACCCCCCCAACCCCCGCTTATCTTCCATTACACCGCCGGGTGACGTCTCGCTGTCTCTTTCTCTCCCCCCTCCGCCCCCCCCGCCCCCGTCGCTATGCAGCTCCTAACGGAAGTTGCTGTCAATCAGGCTGGCTGCCGGGTGCGAAACCCGGAGAGCATGTTAATATCCATCAATTACGATGCGATCATGTCGGAGTCGCTAAGTTTTGTTTATTCGGGTTTGCCACGCGCACATTCACCCCCCCAGCTGCCAACCTACCACCATTTCAAAATTGAGCCCAAAGAGTCTACAAAGGGATATAGACGGGTTAAGTGAGTGGGCAAGAAGGTGGCAGATGGAGTATAATGTGGGGAAATGTGAGGGTATTCACTTTGGTGGGAAGAATAGAAAAACAGAATATTTTTGAAACTATTAAATGTTGGTGTTCAGAGAGACTTGGGTGTCCTCATACAAGAAACACAAAAAGTTAGCATCCAGGAACAGCAAACAATAAGGAAGGCAAATGGCATGTTGGCCTTCATTGCAAGGGGTTTGGAATACAAGAGGAAGGAAGTGTTACTGCAATCTTCTCCGCTACGGCAGCTGAGGAATTTAAATTGAATTAATTAAATAAAATCTGGAATTTAAAAAAACTAGTATCAGTAATGGTGGCCATGAAACTGCCAGATTGTCGTAAAAACCCATCTGGTTCACTAATGTCCTTTAAGGAAGGAAACCTGCCGTCCTTACCCGGTCTGGCCTATATGTGATTCCAGACCCACGGCAATATGGTTGATTCTTAATTGCCCTCTGAAATGGCCTAGCAAGCCTCTCAGTTGTACAATCTCGCTAAAAAAGTCATAATAAGAATAAAACCGGACGGACCTACCGACATCGGACCACTAGGCACCGGACACGACAAAGGCAAACCAAGCCCAGTCGACCCTTCTCACTAACATCAGGGGACTTGTGCCAAAATGGGGCAAGCTGTCCCACAGACTAGTCAAGCAACGGCCTGACATAGCCATACTCACAGAATCATACCTTTCAGCCAACATCCCAGACTCTTCCATCACCATCTCTGGGTATGTCCTGTCCCACCGACAGGACAGACTGACCAGAGGTGGCGGTACAGTGATATACAGTCAGGAGGGAGTGGCCCTGAGAGTCCTCAATATTGACTCCGGACCCCATGAAATCTCATGGCATCAGGTCAAACATGGGCAAGGAAACCTCCTGCTGATTACCACCTACCGCCCTCCCTCAGCTGATGAATCAGTCCTCCTCCATGTTGAGCACCACTTGGAGGAAGTACTGAGGGCAGCAAGGGCACAGAATGTACTCTGGGTTGGGGGACTTCAATGTCCATCACCAAGAGTGGCTCGGTAGCACCACTACTGACCGAGCTGGCCGAGTCCTGAAGGACATAGCTGCCAGACTGGGTCTGTGGCAGGTGGTGAGCAAACCAACACGAGGGAAAAACTTACTTGACCTCGTCCTCACCAATCTACCTGTCGCAGATGTATCTGTCCATGACAGTATTGATAGGGGTGACCACCGCACAGTCCTCGTGGAGACAAAGTCCCGTCTTTGCACTGAGGACACCATCCAACGTGTTGTGTGGCACTATCACCGTGCCAAATGAGATAGATTGAGAACAGATCTAGCAGCTCAAAACTGGGCATCCATGAGGCGCTGTGGGCCATCAGCAGCAGCAGAATTGTATTCCAGCACAATCTGTAATCTCATGGCCAGGCATATTCCTCACTCTACCATTACCAACAAGCCAGGGGATCAACCCTGTTTAATGAGGAGTGTACAAGAGCATGCCAGGAGCAGCACCAGGCGTACACAAAAATGTGTTGCCAAGCTGGTGAAGCTACAACACAGGACTACATGCATGATAAACAGCGGAAGCAACATGCTATAGACAGAGCGAAGCGATTCCACAACCAACGGATCAGATCAAAGCTCTGCAGTCCTGCCACATCCAGTCTTGAATGGTGGTGGACAATTAAACAACTAATGGGAGGAGGAGGCTCTGTAAACATCCCCATCCTCAATGATGGCGGAGTCCAGCACGTGAGTGCAAAAGACAAGGCTGAAGCGTTTGCAACCATCTTCAACCAGAAGTGCTGAGTGGATGATTCATCTCGGCCTCCTCCTGATATCCCCACCATCACAGAAGCCAGTCTTTAGACAATTCAATTCACTCCACGTGATATCAAGAAACGGCTGACTGCACTGAATACAGCAAAGGCTATGGGCCCCGACAACATCCCAGCTGTAGTACTGAACACTTGTGCTCCAGAACTAGCCGCGCCTCCAGCCAAGCTGTTCGAGTACAGCTACAACACTGGCATCTACCCGACAATGTGGAAAATTGCCCAGGTATGTCCTGTCCACAAAAGCAGAATAAATCCAATCTGGCCAATTACTGCCCCATCAGTCTACTCTCAATCATCAGCCAAGTGATGGAAGGTGTCGTCGACAGTGCTATCAAGCGGCACTTACTCACCAATAACCTGCTCACCGATGCTCAGTTTGGGTTCCGCCAGGACCACTCGGCTCCAGACCTCATTGCAGCCTTGGTCCAAACAGGGACAAAAGAGCTAAATTTCAGAGGTGAGGTGAGAGTGACTGCCCTTGACATCGAGGCAGCATTTGACCGAGTGTGGCACCAAGGAGCCCTAGTAAAATTGAAGTCAATGGGAATCAGGGGGAAAACTCTCCAGTGGCTGGAGTCATACCTAGCACAAAGGAAGATGGTAGTGGTTATTGAAGGCCAATCATCTCAGCCCCAGGACATTGCTGCAGGAGTTCCTCAGGGCAGTGTCCCAGGCCCAACCATCTTCAGCTGATTCATCAATGACCTTTCCTCCATCATATGGTCAGAAATGGGGATGTTCGCTGATGATTGCACAGTGTTCAGTTCCATTCGCAACCCCTCAGATAATGAAGCAGTCCATGCCCGCATGCAGCAGACCTGGACAACAACCAGGCTTGGGCTCATAAGTGGCAAGTAACATTCGTGCCAGATAAGTGCCAGGCAATGACCATCTCCAACAAGAGAGAGTCTAACCACCTCCCCCTGACATTCAACAGCATTATCATCGCTGAATCACCCACCATCAACATCCTGGGGATCACCATTGACCAGAAACTTAACTGGACCAGCCATATAAATACTGTGGCTGCAAGATCAGGTCAGAAGCTGGGTATTCTGTGGCGAGTCACTCACCTCCTGACTCCCCAAAGCCTTTTCACCATCTACAAGGCACAAGTCAGGAGTGTGATGGAATACTCTCCACTTGCCTGGATGAGTGCAACTCATCAAACAACAGTTAAGAAGCTCCACACCATCCAGGACAAAGCAGCCCGCTTGATTGGCACCCCATCCACCACCCTAAACATTCACTCCCTTCACCACCGGCGCACCGTGGCTGCAGTGTGTACCATCCACAGAATGCACTGCAGCAACTCGCCAAGGCTTCTTCGACAGCACCTCCCAAACCCACGACCTCGACCACCTGGAAGGACAAGAGCAGCAGGCACGTGGGAACAACACCACCTGCACGTTCCCCTCCAAGTCACACTCCATCCCGACTTGGAAATATATCGCTGTTCCTTCATCGTCACTGGGTCAAAATCCTGGAACTCCCTTCCTAACAGCACTGTGGGAGAACCGTCACCACACGGACTGCAGCGGTTCAAGAAGGCGGCTCACCACCACCTTCTCAAGGGCAATTAGGGATGGGCAATAAATGCTGGCCTCGCCAGTGGCGGCCACATCCCATGAACGAACAAAAAAAAATATTGTACAGAGCTTTGGTGAGAGCTCACCTGGAGTACTGTGTACAGTTTTGGTCTCCTTATTTAAAGAAAGGATGTAATTGCCTTAGAGGCGGTGCAATGAAGGTTCATGGAAAATAGGCGCAGGAGCAGGCCATTCAGCCCTTCGAGCCTGCTCCACCATTCAATATGATCATGGCTGATCCTCTATCTCAATACCATATTCCTGCTATCTCCCCATACTCCCTGATGCCTTTTGTGTCCAGAAATCTATCCTAGCTGCTTCTTAAATATATTCAGCGACTTGGCCTCCACAGCCTTCTGTGGTAGAGAATTCCACAGGTTCACCACCCTCTGAGTGAAGAAATTTCTCCTCATCTCAGTCCTAAATGTCCTACCCCGTATCCACGAGATTGATTCCTGGGATGAGTGGGTTGTCCTATGAGGAGAGATTGAGTAGAATGGGCCCATACTCTCTGGAGTTTGGAAGAATGAGAGGTGATCTCATTGAATCATACAAGATTTTGAGGGGACTTGACAGGGTCGATGCTGAGAGGCTGTCTCCCCTGGCTGGAGAGTCTAGAACTAGGGGGCATATTCACAGGATAAGGGGGCGGCCATTTAAGACTGAGATGAGGAGGAATTTCTTCACTCAGAGGGTTGTGGATCTTTGGAATTCTCTACCCCAGAGGCCTGTGGATTCTGAGTCATTGAATATATTCAAGGCTGAGATGGATAGATTTTTGGACTCTACGAGAATCAAGGGATGTGGGGATCAGGCAGGAAAGTGGAGTTCAGGTCGAAGATCAGCCATGATCTTATTGAATGGCGGAGCAGGCTCGAGGAGACGTATGGCCTACTCCTGCTCCTATTTTTTATATTCTTATGACAGGATCATGTGATGTTATGATGGAGTGAGCACAGAGAATATTGTGGGGAGAAGTGACCATTAATTGTTATTGTGGTAAGGATCCAACAAACATGACTCAATGCAGAAACGTTAAACTCTGCTCTTCACATACGCTCTTTGTGAGCAGGTGAGTGGACTGAGTGTGTAAGATTTTCGTGAATAGCAGTAGTGGAATATATGTGAGGCACTAGTGAATAAGAGTAATGGATCTTTCGTGTGTAATTTGCCAGTGAATAGCAGTAATAGAGTGTGTGCAAAGTGTTGGTGAATTGCATAGTAAACTTGTGTATAAGTTTTCAGTCAATGCCAGTACTGTGCATAAATTGTGAGTAGAGTATCAGTGATAAAGTTTGTTCAAGGTGCCAGTGAGTATCACTGGTGAAGTGAGTGTGCATGGTGTTGATCAATAGCAGTGGTGGAGTATCTGTGTTAAGGTGCAAGTGAATAGCAGTGCAACGTGTGTGAAGTGCTAGAGGGTATCATTGTTCGAGAGTATGCAAGATGTTAGTGAGTATCAGTAATGGTGTGTGTGTGTGCAAGGGGTCAGTATCAGTAATGGAGTGAGTGTGCAAGATGTCAGTGAGTTCAGTAATGGAGTGAGTGTGCAAGATGTCAGTGAGTTTAGTAATGGAGTGAGTGTGCAAGGTGTCAGTATCAGTAATGGAGTGAGTGTGCAAGATGTCAGTGAGTTCAGTAATGGTGTGTGTGTGCAAGATGTCAGTGAGTTCAGTAATGGTGTGTTTGCACAAGGTGTCAGTGAGTTCAGTAATGGTGTGTGTGTGCAAGATGTCAGTGAGTTCAGTAATGGTGTTTGCGCGCAAGATGTCAGTGAGTTCAGTAATGGTGTGTGTGTGCAAGGTGTCAGTGAGTTCAGTAATGGTGTGTGCGCGCAAGATGTCAGTGAGTTCAGTAATGGTGTGTGCGCGCAAGATGTCAGAGAGTTCAGTAATGGTGTGTGCGCGCAAGATGTCAGTGAGTTCAGTAATGGTGTGTGTGTGCAAGGTGTCAGTGAGTTCAGTAATGGTGTGTGTGCAAGGTGTCAGTGAGTATCAGTGGTGGAGTGTGTGTGCAAGGTGTCAGTATCAGTAATAAGGTGCAAGAAAATCAAAAAGTTAGTATGCAGGTGCAGCAGGTGATCAAGAAGGCCAACGGAATGTTGGCTTTTATTGCTAGGGGGATAGAATATAAAAACAGGGAGGTATTGCTGCAGTTATATAAGGTATTGGTGAGACCGCACCTGGAATACTGCATACAGTTTTGGTCTCCATACTTAAGAAAAGACATACTTGCTCTCGAGGCAGTACAAAGAAGGTTCACTCGGCTAATCCCGGGGATGAGGGGGCGGACATATGAGGAGAGGTTGAGTAGATTGGGACTCTACTCATTGGAGTTCAGAAGAATGAGAGGCGATCTTATTGAAACATATAAGATTGTGAAGGGGCTTGATCGGGTGGATGCAGTAAGGATGTTCCCAAAGATGGGTGAAACTAGAACTAGGGGGCATAATCTTAGAATAAGGGGCTGCTCTTTCAAAACTGAGATGAGGAGAAACTTCTTCACTCAGAGGGTGGTAGGTCTGTGGAATTTGCTGCCCCAGGAAGCTGTGGAAGCTACATCATTAAATAAATTTAAAACAGAAATCGACAGTTTCCTAGAAGTAAAGGGAATTAGGGGTTACGGGGAGCGGGCAGGAAATTGGACATGAATTTAAATTTGAGGTTAGGATCAGATCAGCCATGATCTTATTGAATGGCAGAGCAGGCTCGAGGGGCCGATTGGCCTACTCCTGCTCCTATTTCTTATGTTCTTATGTTCTAAGGTGTCAGTGAGTATCAATAGTGGAGTGTGTGTGCAAGGTGTCAGTGGAATGTGTGTCGGAAGTCACTCCGTAGCAGGAATGCGTTTATTTACTGGTTGAGGGTTTGGCTGTTGATTGGCATGTTCCTGTTTTTTTCTCGGTTCAGCGGGTGTGTGTCTAACTTCGACCGTCATTGCTTAAGTCTACAGTGTTTCCCTCAGAGATTTCTTTGAGTGAAGAGGTGTAATGTTTTGTATGATAGGGTGCAAGTTTTCCCTGTGACAGCATGCTGCAACCTGTCTATCTGAGTAACATTCGCCGCACATAACAGCAGTACAATACCCCAGGCACACAGCTATCTCTAACCCTTGTAAGGTCACTCACCTACTGCTCAAATCTTATACCATTCATTAATACCCAGAACACACGGTTTTTCTACAATAAGTGAACTTCATAAAATGTCACAATATTTAATAGTCTCCATACCAATGGACGTCTTTTTGAATCATGAGTAAAATAATTATGCAAATATATCTGCCATTTCTATTACCTGAGTTTAATACAGCCTGTAATTAATATCAATTCACAGCTTTTATCCACATCATCTCCCAATCATGAGAGAACATAGTGATCTGTGTTCTAGGGTAGACATATTGTGGCATTCTGAATACTACTTGACACTTTTGTCAATTTTTAAAAATCATTTTCAATCCTTTCTCTGAAGAATATTCTGTTCACATAGTTGCTTTTGAAAGAGCGCAGTAAATGGAACCCAAGCAATTGCAAACCTCAACGATCTGAATAACCTCAGTTACTGAAAGGACCCTATTTGTGTGAGTATGTGCGCTGTCTGAGAGGGTCACTGTTGTGACAGTGCCTTTGCTGCTCAAGCTAGTGACTTTTCCATCCTGGGAACCACACTCACTAATGATATGAAACTTATGGCTGAGTACTGCCTGAAATGGCGTCTTGAACCAAGCACCACAAAGACTGGGTCCTCCGTCTTTCACTTGCACCATGCTGGTGCCTCTCGTGAACTCACGCTCATCCTAATTGGTCAACTTCTGAAACATCATGCTCATCCTCTTTACTGGGGCATTACCCTTGACCGATCACTAACTACAAAAACCATTGACTGAAAACTGCTGAGAAAGGCAAAAGCCAAAATAACCTCATCACCCAACTTGCCAGCTCTGCTTGGAGAGCAAACATCTCCACGTTACGCTCATCTGCTCTTGCACTCTGTTATTCAGTTATGCAATATCGCGCTCTCATCTGGGCTTGCTCACCACACACTAAACTGGTGGATACTCAACTGCATGTGCCTTGTGTTGGCAACCCCCTCTCGTGGTTGCCAGTCTTCTGCAGCACAGCTCTTCCACATCTTCGTCATTCAGATGCAGCAGCAAAATTAGTGAATAGACTTTGTGACAAAATTATGTTGCTGATTCACTCCGATTTGTTCCATCCAAAAACTGTTCGAGGCACCCAATATGGTCACCGTTTCCTGATTCTGTTGACTTTTCCTTATGAACTTGCTGGTGTGAAGAGTAGATGCTTCAATAAATCACCATATCAGCTCCGACCCAACAGATCATCAATCAGGATTCAATTGGCCAGGTCATGGTTGGGCGCTTCTCAACCACTTGAACTGGACAGGGACAGTGCACCTCAAGCCTTCACCAAATGGGGCCTTTGTGACAATGACAAATGTCCTTGTGGACAAATACAAACCATGTCCCACGTTCTTGAATCACGCTCACTGACTAAACTATCAGGGGGCCTACGCACTTTGCATACTGTTGATGACAAGGCTCTGAGATGGCTGGAATTATGCACCAAGTATGCAAACACTAAGTAATAACTGGATGTATGTATGTGAGTGTGTTCATATACATGTCTGCATATGATCCAATGTGTGAGTACGCATTTGCGTGTATGTATACACACGTGCACATGTACATGATATGTGTGAATATAACAGTGTTTGTGCATACATTTCATGCTCTGTGTATGCATGTGCTTGTGTGATGTCATCAAAATGTGCATAAGTATTTGAATACAACACTTGTGTAATGGTTGCATGAATACATGTGTTTGTGTGACTGCATTCAAGTATGTCTGATCGTGTACATGCGTTTCTGTGAGAGTGACCATAGTAGCGGTCAACATAAGGTTAGGACTTTGCAACAGTGTGTGTCTTTGAAAAGAATATACCTTTATTTATGTCTGAATATGCCACTGTGAGTGTTAGTGTATATGAAATACTCTGTGCGAATGTGTATACATGTTTGTGAGATTCCCTGTGGTACAGGTATACATACGAACATACGAATTAAGAGCATAAGAACATAAGAACATAAGAAATTGGAGCAGGAGTAGGCCAATCGGCCCCTCGAGCCTGCTCCGCCATTCAATAAGATCATGGCTGATCTGATCCCAACCACAAATCTAAAGAACACAAGAAGTCGGAGCAGGACCCGGCCACATAGCCCCTGGGCCCTCTCCGCCACCCACAGGGCATTGACCGATCCGAACTCAGCTTCATGTCCAATTTCCTGCCCGCTCCCCATAACCCCTAATTCCCTTTACTTCTAGGAAACTGTCTATTTCTGTTTTAAATTTATCTAATGATGTAGCTTCCACAGCTTCCTGGGGCAGCAAATTCCACAGACCTACCACCCTCTGAGTGAAGAAGTTACTCCTCATCTCAGTTTTGAAAGAGCAGCCCTTTATTCTAAGATTATGCCCCCTAGTTCTAGTTTCACCCATCTTTGGGAACATCCTTACTGCATCCACCCGATCAAGACCCTTCACAATCTTATATGTTTCAATAACTTGCAGGAGTAGGCCATTCGGCCCCTCGAGCCTGCCCTGCCATTTGATAAGATCATGGCTGATCTAATTGTGACCTTAACCCTACTTTCCCATCTACCTACTATAACCTTTGACTCCCTTGTTAATCAGGAATCTATCTAACTCAGCCTTAAAAATATTCAGTGACCCTGCCTCCACCGCTCTCTGGGGAAGGGAGTTCCACAGACTCACAACCCTCTGAGAGAAAAAAATTCTCCTTATCTCTGTCTTAAATGGGAGACCCCTTATTTTTAAACTGTGGCCCTGAGTTCTAGTCTCTCCCACAAGGGGAAACATCCTCTCAGCATCTACCCCTTCAAGTCCCTTCAGGATCTTATATGTTTCAATAAGATCACCTCTCATTCTTCTAAACTCCAGTGTATACAGGCCCAACTTGTCCAACCTTTCCTCATAAGATAACCCCCTCATCCCAGGAATCTGTCAACTGAACCTTTTCTGAACTGCCTCCAAAGCAATTATGCCCTTTCTTAAATAAGGAGACCAAAACTGCACACAGTATTCTAGATGTTGTCTCACCAATGTCCTGTACAACTGTAGCAAAACATCTCTACTTTTATATTCCATTCCCCTTGCAATAAATGACAACATTCCATTTGCCTTCCTAATCACTTGCTGTACCTGCATACTAACTTTTTGTGATTCATGTACTAGGACACCCAGATCCCTCTTTTCCTCAGAATTCTGCAATCTCTCTCCATTTAAATAATATACTGCTTTTCTATTCCTCCTGCCAAAGTGGACAAGTTCACATTTTCCCACATTATACTCCATCTGCTAATTTTTTGCCCACTCACTTACCCTATCTATATCCCTTTGCAGACTCCTTATGTCCTCTTCACAACTTACTTTCCTACCTACCTTTGTGTCATCAGCAAATTTAGCAACCATGCATTCAGTCCCTTCATCCAAGTCATTGATATAGATTGTAAATAGCTGAGGACCAAGCACTGATCCCTGTGGCACTCCACTCGTTACATCTTGCCAACCTGAAAATGACCCATTTATGCCTACCCTCTGTTTCCTGTTAGCTAACCAATCCTTTATCCCTGCTAATATGTTACCCCCTACACCATGAGCTCTTATTTTGTGCAGTAGCCTTTGATGTGGCACCATGTCAAAAGCCTCCTGGAAATCCAAGTACACCACATCCACAGGATCCCCTTTATCCACGTTGCTTGTTACTTCCTCAAAGAACTTTAGTAAATTAATCAAACACGATTTCCCTTTCACAAAGCCATGTTGACTCTGCCTGATTGCATTGAGATTTTCTAAGTGCCCTGCTATATTCCTCCTTAATAATAGATTCTTGCATTTTCCCTATGACAGATGTTAAGCTAACTGGCCTGTAGTTTCCTGCTTTCTGTCTCTCTCTTTTCTTGAATAAAGGAGTTACATTCTGGGTGACTGAGTGTTTGTCCATACTTCTGTGTGAAAGTGTGAAAGCAAACAAGGCATGACACATTGTACATGAGTCTGTTCATGTTTTTATATGTACATGTCTGCATGTGTGTTCATGGGTCTATGTGTATACATGCAAACATACATTCAGGACTTTCTGTTTATGTTTACATGTGTGCATTCACCCATGGGTTTTGTGTGTTTGTGTGTGTGTGTGTCCCAATGTGTAAGGGCAAGTACAAAAAGATGCTTCTCAGTTTGCACAAGCGCTCATAGTTGAAGAAAAGAAAGAAAGACTGGCATTTATAGAGCGTCTTCCACAAATTCAGGATGTCCCAATGTGGGGGTTCACAGCCAACTAAATACTTTTTGAAGTGTAGTCACTGTTGTAATGTACGAAACATGGCAGCCAATTTGCGCACAGCAAGATCCCACAAACAGTAATGTGAAAATGACCAGATCAACTGTTTTAATTGTGTTGGTTGAGGGATAAATATTGACCACGGCACTGGGGAGAACTCCCTTGTTTTTCTTCGAAATAGTACACTGGAATCCACCAAAGAATGCAGACGGGGCCTTGGTTTAACATCTCATCCAAAAGACGGCACCTCCGACAGTGCAGCACTCCCTCAGTACTGTACTGGAGTGTCAGCCTAGATTTTGTGCTCAAGTCTTTGGAGTGGAACTTGAACCCACAACCTCCTGACTCAGAGGTAAGAGTGTGACCACTGAGCCAAGGCTGACACATGAAACAACGAACAAGGTAGTTCCTTTTTGATTACCCATAGATATTTTATATTTCATAATGCTACTCCAGGACTATACACTGATATCTGATACACAACTCTTTCACAACTGTGTGTTCCCATCTGATATAAAACTCCCTCACAACTGTGTGTTCCCATCTGATATAAAACTCCCTCACAACTGTGTGTTCCCAACTGATACACACTACACTCCTTCACAACTGTGTGTTCCCAACTGATACACACTACACTCCCTCACAACTGTGTGTTCCCATCTGATACACACTACACTCCCTCACTACTGTGTGTTCCCATCTGATACACACTACACTCCCTCACAACTGTGTGTTCCCATCTGATACACACTACACTCCCTCACAACTGTGTGTTCCTATCTGATACAAAACTCCCTCACAACTGTGTGTTCCTATCTGATACACACTACACTCCTTCACAACTGTGTGTTCCCAACTGATACACACTACACTCCTTCACAACTGTGTGTTCCCAACTGATACACACTACACTCCTTCACAACTGTGTGTTCCCAACTGATACACACTACACTCCTTCACAACTGTGTGTTCCCAACTGATACACACTACACTCCCTCACAACTGTGTGTTCCCAACTGATACACACTACACTCCTTCACAACTGTGTGTTCCCAACTGATACACACTACACTCCTTCACAACTGTGTGTTCCCAACTGATACACACTACACTCCCTCACAACTGTGTGTTCCCATCTGATACACACTACACTCCCTCACAACTGTGTGTTCCCATCTGATACACACTACACTCCTTCACAACTGTGTGTTCCCAACTGATACACACTATACTCCTTCACAACTGTGTGTTCCCAACTGATACACACTACACTCCTTCACAACTGTGTGTTCCCAACTGATACACACTACACTCCTTCACAACTGTGTGTTCCCAACTGATACACACTATACTCCTTCACAACTGTGTGTTCCCAACTGATACACACTACACTCCTTCACAACTGTGTGTTCCCAACTGATACACACTACACTCCTTCACAACTGTGTGTTCCCATCTGATACACACTACACTCCTTCACAACTGTGTGTTCCCAACTGATACACACTATACTCCTTCACAACTGTGTGTTCCCAACTGATACACACTACACTCCTTCACAACTGTGTGTTCATTGGTCAGAACATTGAATGCAGGAGTTGGGATGTCTTGTTGAAGTTGTACAGGGCATTGGTGAGGCCACACTTGGAGTACTGTGTACAATTCTGGTCACCCTATTATAGAAAGGATATTATTAAACTAGAAAGAGTGCAGAAAAGATTTACTAGGATGCTACCGGGACTTGATGGTTTGACTTACAGGGAGAGGTTAGACAGACTGGGACTTTATTCCCTGGAGAGTAGGAGGTTAAGGGGTGATCTTATAGAAGTCTATAAAATAATGAGGGGCATAGATAAGGTCGATAGTCAAAATCTTTTCCCAAAGGTAGGGGAGTCTATAACGAGGGGGCATAGATTTAAGGTGAGAGGGGAGAGATACAAAAGGATCCAGAGGGGCAATTTTTTCACTCAAAGGGTGGTGAGTGTCTGGAACGAGCTGCCAGAGGCAGTAGTAGAGGCGGGTACAATTTTGTCTTTTAAAAAGCATTTGGACAGTTACATGGGGAAGATGGGTATCGAGGGATATGGGCCAAGTGCAGGCAATTGGGACTAGCTTAGTGGTATAAACTGGGCGACATGGACATGTTGGGCCGAAGGGCCTGTTTCCATGTTGTAACTTCTATGATTCTATGATTCTATGATTCTATACACACTACACTCCTTCACAACTGTGTGTTCCCAACTGATACACACTACACTCCCTCACAACTGTGTGTTCCCATCTGATACACACTACACTCCTTCACAACTGTGTGTTCCCATCTGATACACACTACACTCCCTCACTACTGTGTGTTCCCATCTGATACACACTACACTCCCTCACAACTGTGTGTTCCCAACTGATACACACTACACTCCCTCACAACTGTGTGTTCCTATCTGATACAAAACTCCCTCACAACTGTGTGTTCCTATCTGATACACACTACACTCCCTCACTACTGTGTGTTCCTATCTGATACAAAACTCCCTCACAACTGTGTGTTCCTATCTGATACAAAACTCCCTCACAACTGTGTGTTCCTATCTGATACAAAACTCCCTCACAACTGTGTGTTCCTATCTGATACACACTACACTCCCTCACAACTGTGTGTTCCTATCTGATACAAAACTCCCTCACAACTGTGTGTTCCTATCTGATATAAAACTCCCTCACAACTGTGTGTTCCCAACTGATACACACTACACTCCTTCACAACTGTGTGTTCCCAACTGATACACACTACACTCCTTCACAACTGTGTGTTCCCAACTGATACACACTACACTCCTTCACAACTGTGTGTTCCCAACTGATATACACTACACTCCTTCACAACTGTGTGTTCCCATCTGATATACACTACACTCCCTCACAACTGTGTGTTCCTATCTGATACAAAACTCCCTCACAACTGTGTTCCTATCTGATACACACTACACTCCTTCACAACTGTGTGTTCCCAACTGATACACACTACACTCCTTCACAACTGTGTGTTCCCATCTGATACACACTACACTCCTTCACAACTGTGTGTTCCCAACTGATACACACTACACTCCTTCACAACTGTGTGTTCCCAACTGATATACACTACACTCCTTCACAACTGTGTGTTCCCAACTGATACACACTACACTCCTTCACAACTGTGTTCCCAACTGATACACACTACACTCCTTCACAACTGTGTGTTCCCAACTGATACACACTACACTCCCTCACAACTGTGTGTTCCTATCTGATACACACTACACTCCCTCACAACTGTGTGTTCCCAACTGATACAAAACTCCCTCACAACTGTGTGTTCCTATCTGATACACACTACACTCCCTCACAACTGTGTGTTCCTATCTGATACAAAACTCCCTCACAACTGTGTGTTCCTATCTGATACACACTACACTCCTTCACAACTGTGTGTTCCCAACTGATACACACTACACTCCTTCACAACTGTGTGTTCCCAACTGATACACACTACACTCCTTCAAAACTGTGTGTTCCCAACTGATATACACTACACTCCTTCACAACTGTGTGTTCCCAACTGATACACACTACACTCCTTCACAACTGTGTTCCCAACTGATACACACTACACTCCTTCACAACTGTGTGTTCCCAACTGATACACACTACACTCCCTCACAACTGTGTGTTCCTATCTGATACACACTACACTCCCTCACAACTGTGTGTTCCCAACTGATACAAAACTCCCTCACAACTGTGTGTTCCTATCTGATACACACTACACTCCCTCACAACTGTGTGTTCCTATCTGATACAAAACTCCCTCACAACTGTGTGTTCCTATCTGATAGAAAACTCCCTCACAACTGTGTGTTCCTATCTGATACAAAACTCCCTCACAACTGTGTGTTCCTATCTGATACACACTACACTCCTTCACAACTGTGTGTTCCCAACTGATACACACTACACTCCTTCACAACTGTGTGTTCCCAACTGATACACACTACACTCCTTCACAACTGTGTGTTCCCAACTGATACACACTACACTCCTTCACAACTGTGTGTTCCCAACTGATACACACTATACTCCCTCACAACTGTGTGTTCCCAACTGATACACACTACACTCCTTCACAACTGTGTGTTCCCAACTGATACACACTACACTCCTTCACAACTGTGTGTTCCCAACTGATACACACTACACTCCCTCACAACTGTGTGTTCCCATCTGATACACACTACACTCCTTCACAACTGTGTGTTCCCATCTGATACACACTACACTCCCTCACTACTGTGTGTTCCCATCTGATACACACTACACTCCCTCACAACTGTGTGTTCCCAACTGATACACACTACACTCCCTCACAACTGTGTGTTCCTATCTGATACAAAACTCCCTCACAACTGTGTGTTCCTATCTGATACACACTACACTCCTTCACAACTGTGTGTTCCCAACTGATACACACTACACTCCTTCACAACTGTGTGTTCCCAACTGATACACACTACACTCCTTCACAACTGTGTGTTCCCAACTGATACACACTACACTCCTTCACAACTGTGTGTTCCCAACTGATATACACTACACTCCTTCACAACTGTGTGTTCCCAACTGATACACACTACACTCCTTCACAACTGTGTGTTCCCAACTGATACACACTACACTCCTTCACAACTGTGTGTTCCCAACTGATACACACTACACTCCCTCACAACTGTGTGTTCCCATCTGATACACACTACACTCCTTCACAACTGTGTGTTCCCATCTGATACACACTACACTCCCTCACTACTGTGTGTTCCCATCTGATACACACTACACTCCCTCACAACTGTGTGTTCCCAACTGATACACACTACACTCCCTCACAACTGTGTGTTCCTATCTGATACAAAACTCCCTCACAACTGTGTGTTCCTATCTGATACACACTACACTCCCTCACAACTGTGTGTTCCTATCTGATACAAAACTCCCTCACAACTGTGTGTTCCTATCTGATAGAAAACTCCCTCACAACTGTGTGTTCCTATCTGATACAAAACTCCCTCACAACTGTGTGTTCCTATCTGATACACACTACACTCCTTCACAACTGTGTGTTCCCAACTGATACAAAACTCCCTCACAACTGTGTGTTCCCATCTGATATACACTACACTCCCTCACAACTGTGTGTTCCCATCTGATACACACTACACTCCCTCACTACTGTGTGTTCCCATCTGATACACACTACACTCCCTCACAACTGTGTGTTCCCAACTGATACACACTACACTCCCTCACAACTGTGTGTTCCTATCTGATACAAAACTCCCTCACAACTGTGTGTTCCTATCTGATACACACTACACTCCCTCACAACTGTGTGTTCCTATCTGATACAAAACTCCCTCACAACTGTGTGTTCCTATCTGATAGAAAACTCCCTCACAACTGTGTGTTCCTATCTGATACAAAACTCCCTCACAACTGTGTGTTCCTATCTGATACACACTACACTCCTTCACAACTGTGTGTTCCCAACTGATACAAAACTCCCTCACAACTGTGTGTTCCCATCTGATACACACTACACTCCTTCACAACTGTGTGTTCCCAACTGATACAAAACTCCCTCACAACTGTGTGTTCCCATCTGATATACACTACACTCCCTCACAACTGTGTGTTCCCATCTGATACACACTACACTCCCTCAGGATTGTGTGTTCCCATCTGATACACACTACACTCCCTCACAACTGTGTGTTCCCATCTGATATACACTACACTCCCTCACAACTGTGTGTTCCCATCTGATACACACTACACTCCCTCAGGATTGTGTGTTCCCATCTGATACACACTACACTCCCTCAGGATTGTGTGTTCCCATCTGATACACACTACACTCCCTCACTACTGTGTGTTCCTATCTGATACACACTACACTCCCTCAGGGTTGTGTGTTCCCATCTGATACAAAATACAGTCCCATAGGATTGTGTGTTCCCATCTGATACGCACTACACTCCCTCAGGGTTGTGTGTTCCCATCTGATACACACTACACTCCCTCAGGATTGTGTGTTCCCATCTGACACACACTACACTCCCTCAGGACTATATTTCAAGAGCTGAGAATTTTATATAACACAGGATGTGGAGCCACAGAATGCACCAAAAATTGACCATGTGTTTGATTTACGATCCCTGATGTATCGAGAGTAATTAAACTTTGAAAGTATTTCTCGACTGATCTGCAAGCTTTTCACTTTTGAGCTGTTCATTTTCCTTTTCTTTTTTCTCCGTTTCCTGCCAGTGTTCCTCTCTTCCCCTTGTTTTTTCCTAAAGGCACTGATTCCTTGCTGGCACAGTTTTATAGTTGCCTGCACCTTCTGGTGCCTCAACCAGGAGGCTGTTCTCCGGTGGTCTAAGTCAGCAGACTTTTACACTACTGTGGGTATTTCATCTGTAACATTCAGAAGAGTAAACCTTGTGCGTATTGTGGCAGTGGTAGGTTAGATTTAGCGCGGGCTGTCCAAACTGTGGCCTCTGGGCCTTTGATCCTTGGCAATTTGGCCCTCGAAGCTTATGGTTCTTACTCTCTGGTGTGTTCAGTTTGAATGTTGAGGGCCTAGAGGCTTCGAAAGGGCTGTTGCCTCGTTGGTGAATAAATCCAAAAGCAGAATGCCAAGGTCGGTTAGTAACTTGAGACACATGCAAATAATGGATTTAAATTTGACATGTGACTCCGAGGCTCCGTGAAACACACTAAAAAGCTCAGACACTCCTAGTTTAGTGGGGTTCGTGATGGGAGAGAAATGGGTTTTTTTAAGAATACTTTGAGGGATGTGGAATGGAAGCACATCTCAGTTAGAAAAAGGTGGTAAAATGGGACAAGCAAGACTTTGTTGGCTGATTAGGAGGCCCAGAATAACATTTGCAACTCCATTCCCTTAAAGATGCTCCTGTAAAGCACATTCTGCATTGATTCCCAAAGCCTATGGAGGTTACAATCCCCACACATCCCTGTCCAGCATTGGTCACAAATTAAGGGAGGGAGATGTCGGGGGGTGGGGTGGGGGGAAGAGGAGAGGAGGAGGAGGGAGGCTCGAGGCACATGAGAGATGGCGAGAGGCTGAAGGATGACTGAGAACAACAGAGGTGCGAATGAGGGACAGAAGCTCGAGAAGCAGAGCACAAGAGATTAGCATAAGAGATTAAAGTGAGAGGGACAGAGAAACAGAAGAGTGAGAGGGGGAGAAAGCAAAGCTTAAGTGAGATGCAGAGGAGCTGAAGTGAGGGGAACATTTTGAAGCGTGTGCAAGAGAGAAAAGGCTGTAACGAGGAAGAGAAAGACGAGCGAGAGAGAGCAGTCAAAGTAAGAGAGAAAAGTCAGCGAGAGAAAGAAAGAAAGCAAGCTGAGGCGTTCGCCAGAATCAAGAGAAAAAGTAAAGCAGGAGGGAGAGAAAAAGGAAAAAAAGCCCAAGTGTATGTGAGTGAAGCAGGATACAGCACTTTTCACCTGATGTGCAGGATATTTACAGGCTGCCACCTTGTGAGAAGCAGTTGGTGTGTATGAATTCCTGACATCGACCTGTTGTCCTCCCCTCTTTGTTTTAGTCAGATTTCTAAAGTAAAAAGAAACACTTGCGTTTGCCTTTCATGACCTCAGGACAGGGCAGCCAATTCATGTACAGCAAGCTGCATAAACATCAATAAGATAAATGGCTAGATAGGTCAAAAGCAATAATACTGCGGATGTTGGAAATCTGAAATGAAAACAGAAAATGCTGGAAACACTCAGCAGGTCAAGCAGCACCTGTGGAGAAAGGAACAGAATTAATGGCCCCAATATTTACCGGTCATTTTCAGGTTGGCAGGCTGTAACCAGTGGGGTACCACAAGGATCAGTGCTTGGGCCTCAGCTATTTACAATCTATATCAATGACTTAGATGAAGGGACCGAGTGTCATGTATCCAGGTTTGCTGATGATACAAAGCGAGGTGGGAAAGTAAGTTGTGAGGAGGACACAAAGTGTCTGCAAAGGGATATAGACGGGTTAAGTGAGTGGGCAAGAAGGTGCCAGATGGAGTATAATGTGGGGAAATGTGAGACTTTGGTAGGAAGAATAGAAAACAGAATATTTTTTAAATGGTGAGAAACTGTTAAATGTTGGTGTTCAAAGAGACTTGGGTGTCCTCGTCCAGAAAACACAGAAAGTTAACATGCAGATACAGCAATCAATTAGGAAGGCAAATGGAATGTTGGCCTTTATTGTAAGAGGGTTGGATTACAAGAGTAAGGAAGTCTTACTACAATTGTCCAGGGCTTTGGTGAGACCTCACCTGGAGTACACTGTACAGTTTTGGTCTCCTTACCTAAGGAAGGATATACTTGCCTTAGAGGGTGCAGCGAAGGTTCACTAGATTGATTCCTGGGATGAGAGGGCTGTCCTATAAGGAGAGATTGAGAAGAATGGGCCTGTACTCTCTGGAATTTAGAAGAATGAGAGGAGATCTCATTGAAACTTGCTCTTGCATAGAGCCGGCTTGGACTCAATGGGCTGAATGGCCTCCTCTCGTGCTGTAACCTCTATATGATTCTATGAAACGTATAAAATTCTTAGAGGGCTTGACAGGGTAGATGCGGAGATGCTGTTTTCTCTGGCTGGAGACTCTAGAACTAGGGGGCATAGATTCAGATTAAAGGATGGGCGATTTAGGACTGAGATGTGGTGGAATTTCTTCACTCAGAGGGATGTGAATCTTTGACATTCTGTTACCTCAGAGGGCTGTGGATGCTCAGTCGTTGAGTATATTAAAGACTGAGATGGATAGATTTTTGGACTCTAGAGGTATCAAGGGATAGCGGATCGGGTGGGAAAGTGGAGTTGAGGTCGAAGATCAACCATGATCTGATTGAATGGCGGAGCAGGCTCGAGGGGCCGTATGGCCTGCTCCTATTTTTTATGTTCTTATGAGGGAGCTGGGAGGAGGGGAGGTCGTAGGGACCGGGAAACCCGGATATGCGGGTAACCTGGAGGTCCTGCCAAATTTAATGGCAGGACCTCATTTAAAAAAAACTCTGTTTCCCAGCCGGCAGCCGACTGGATTAAGAGGCTGGCTGTCAGGTGGGAAGTCCTGCACTGGTAGGCTACTGCCAGGGAGCGGAGTGAGAGATCGATAGTCAGGGGAGGGGAGATTGATGGTCAGGGTGAATGACAGCATCTCCCTCAGTATTGCACTGGAATGTCAGCCCAGATTTTGTATTTAAGTCTCAGGAGTGGGACTTGAACCCATAACCTTGTGAATCAGAGGCAAGAGTGTTACCAACTGAGCAAAGGCTAATGCCTTATAGTTCTTCTGCCTGACCAGGGGTGTAAGGTTCTAAAATGAAACATCCACCTACCTTTCTCTTTCAGACGCTGACTGGCCTGCTTTGCACTTGCAGCATTTTCTGTTCTTATTGTGATAACCATACAGGTCTGAACGTTGGGTGAATTTTCCCAGTCGATGCTGCGATGCACAGCAGGACGTCACAGGCACTTGGCCCGCTCTATTCCGCCCTTTGATTTCAATGGATGTGAATCGCATGATTTTCTGGTGCAGACTGCCAGCGTACAAGGTAACTTGGCCACCAGCATGGATGCAATTGTAAACATCTTTGCCATTCTGGGTGATCTTGATCTCCATAGGTTTCCCAGGAGAACAGGAAGGAACTTTAACTCTCCTTTAACTGAAGCTGGAATGCACCAAGGCAAAGCTATTGGGATGGATTTCCAAGTTTTAAAAAAAAATTGTGCCCTTGATTAAGAATTATCTCCTGGCTTCCCAAATGGCTCAGGTGTGGAAATGAACTGAACAGCCCTGAAGTTCCTAGGGCCCATTCCTGGTCTGTGCCGTGTTAGTTGCTGCTGCCACAGTCTCAGTAAAGGAAGATATAGTTGAGATACTGGATGGGCTAAAAATTGATAAAGAAGAGGTACTAGAAAGGCTGGCCATACTTAAAGTAGATAAGTCACCCGGTCCGGATGGGTTACACCTAGGTTGCTGAGGGAAGTCAGGGGGGAAATTGTGGAGGTACTGACCATAATCTTCCAATCATCCGTAGATACAGGGGGTGGTGCCAGAGGACTGGAGAATTGCAAATGTTACACCCTTGTTCAAAAAAGGGTGTAAGGATAAACCCAGCAACTATAGGCCAGTCAGTTTAACCTCAGTGGTGGAGAAACTTTTAGAAACGATAATCTGGGACAGAATTAACAGTCACTTGGACGAGTGTGGATTGATTAGGGAAAGCCAGCATGGATTTATTAAAGGTAAATCGTGTTTAACTAACCTGATAGAGTTTTTTGATGAGGTAACAGAGAGGGTAGATGAGGGCAATGCAGTTGATGTGGTGTATGTGAACTTTCAAAAGGCGTTTGATAAAGTGCTGCATGGTAGGCTTATCATCAAGATTGCTGGAATAAAGGGGGCAGTAGCAACATGGATACAGAATTGGCTAAAGGACAGGAAACAGTGGTGAACGGTTGTTTTTCGGACTGGAGGGAGGTGTACAGTGGTGTTCCCCAGGGGTCGGTGCTGGGATCACTGCTTTTCTTGATATATGAATGACTTGGACTTGGGTGTACAGGGCACAATTTCAAAATTTGCAGATGAGACAAAATTTGGAAGGGTAGTAAATAGTGAGGAGGATAGTGATAGACTTCAAGAGGATATAGACAGGCTGGTGGCATGGGCGGATACATAGCAGATGAAATTTAATGCAGAAAAATACGAAGTGATACATTTCGGTAGGAAGAACAAGGAGAGGCAATATAAACTCTAAAAGGGGTACAGGAACAGAGAGATCTGGGGGTATATGTGCACAAATCGTTGAAGGTGGCAGGGCAGGTTGAGAAAGCAGTTAAAAAGCACACGGGATCCTGGACTTTATAAATAGAGGCACAGAGTACGAAAGTATGGAAGTCATGATAACCTTTACTGGTTCGACCACAACTGGAGGATTGTGTCCAGTTCTGGGCTCCGCACTTTTGGAAAGATGTGAAGGCCTTAGAGAGGGTGCAGAAGAGATTGACCAGAATGATTCCAGGGATGAGGGACTTTAGTTACGTGGATAGACTGGAGATGCTGGGGTTGTTCTCCTTGGAACAGAGACGGTTGAGAGGAGTTTTGATCGAGGTATTCAAAATCATGAAGGGTCTAGACAGAGTAGATAGAGAGAAACTGTTCCCATTGGCGGAAGGGTCAAGAACCAGAGGACATAGATTTAAGGTGATTGTCAAAAGAACCAAAGGTGACATGAGGAAAAACTTTTTTACACAGCGAGTGGTTAGGATCTGGAATGCACTGCCCGAGGGGATGGTGGAGGCAGATTCAATCATGGCCTTCAAAAGGGAACTAGATAAGTACTTGAAAATCAAAAATTTCCAGGGCTACGGGGATAGGGTGGGGAAGTGGGATTAGGTGGATTGCTCTTGCATAGAGCCGGAACAGACTCGAAGGGTCGAATGGCCTCCTTCCGTGCTGTAACCTTTCTATGATTCTAGTTGATCTCAGCGAAGCTGGCAGGAGGGATGCTACCCACACCCTCAGTGCCCTGGGAAAACAGGAAGGCACAGCAGGCAGGGATCGCTGCTGCAACCTCAGTGAGAACAAGATCAAGCACAGCTGTGATGCCCTTTACACTCAATTACCAGCCCTCGCTCCGCGGCCGGGCCCTCGCTCCACAGCCAGGCCTGTCAGAATTTACAGTGGGTCCCCGGGAGTGTGTCAGTATTTACAGTGGGTCCCTGGGATTGTGTCAGTATTTACAGGGGATCCCCGGGAGGGTGTCAGTATTTACAGTGGGTCCCTGGGATTGTGTCAGTATTTACAGGGGATCCCCGGGAGTGTGTCAGTATTTACAGTGGGTCCCCGGGAGTGTGTCAGTATTTACAGGGGATCCCCGGGAGGGTGTCAGTATTTACAGTGGGTCCCCGGGAGTGTGTCAGTATTTACAGGGGGTCCCCGGGAGTGTGTCAGTATTTACAGGGGGTCCCCAGGAGTGTGTCAGTATTTACAGGGGGTCCCCGGGAGTGTGTCAGTATTTACAGTGGGTCCCCGGGAGTGTGTCAGTATTTACAGGGGATCCCCGGGAGTGTGTCAGTATTTACAGTGGGTCTCTGGAGTGTGTCAGAATTTGCAGGGGGTCCCTGGGAGTGTGTCAGTATTTACAGGGGATCCCTGGGAGTGTGTCAGTATTTACAGTGGGTCTCTGGAGTGTGTCAGAATTTGCAGGGGGTCCCTGGGATTGTGTCAGTATTTACAGTGGGTCTCTGGAGTGTGTCAGAATTTGCAGGGGGTCCCTGGGAGTGTGTCAGTATTTACAGTGGGTCTCTGGAGTGTGTCAGTATGTACAGTGGGTCCCCGGGAGTGTGTCAGTATTTGCAGGGGGTCCCCGGGAGTGTGTCAGTATTTACAGTGGGTCCCCGGGAGTGTGTCAGTATTTGCAGGGGGTCCCCGTGAGTGTGTCAGTATTTACAGTGGGTCTCCGGGAGTGTGTCAGTATTTACAGTGGGTCCCCGGGAGTGTGTCAGTATTTACAGTGGGTCCCCGGGAGCGTGTCAGTATTTACAGGGGATCCCCGGGAGGGTGTCAGTATTTGCAGGGGGTCCCCAGGAGTGTGTCAGTATTTACAGGGGGTCCCCAGGAGTGTGTCAGTATTTACAGTGGGTCCCCGGGAGTGTGTCAGTATTTACAGGGGGTCCCCAGGAGTGTGTCAGTATTTACAGTGGGTCCCCAGGAGTGTGTCAGTATTTAAAGGGGGTCCCCGGGAGTGTGTCAGTATTTACAGGGGGTTCCCGGGAGTATGTCAGTATTTACAGGGGGTCCCCGGGAGTGTGTCAGTGTTTGCAGGGGGTCCCCGGGAGTGTGTCAGTATTTACAGGGGGTCCCCGGGAGTGTGTCAGTGTTTGCAGGGGATCCCTGGGAGTGGGTCAGTATTTACAGTGGGTCCCCGGGAGTGTGTCAGTATTTACAGGGGGTCCCCGGGAGTGTGTCAGTATTTACAGGGGGTCCCCGGGAGTGTGTCAGTATTTACAGGGGATCCCCGGGAGTATGTCAGTATTTACAGGGCATCCCTGGGAGTGTGTCAGTATTTACAGGGGATCCCCGGGAGTGTGTCAGTATTTACGGGGGGTCCCCGGGAGTGTGTCAGTATTTACAGGGGGTCCCCGGGAGTGTGTCAGTATTTACAGGCGATCCCTGGGAGCGTGTCAGTATTTACAGGCGATTCCCGGGAGTGTGTCAGTATTTACGGGGGGTCCCATATGCACAAAATTACAAACCGTTATGTTAGAGTACTATTAGCCTTGAAGTGAGGGATGTGCCGAGGTTCAATTCCTGCTCCACTTAATTAATAATCTGAGTTATATAGAGCAGGGAGGTGAACGGAGGCTATGACAGGCGGGAGGGAAAATGAGAGGAGAGAGTCACACCTGACGGCCTCTAATAACTACAAGTAACTGACTATCAGGGAGAGTGGAGCAGTCGGATTCAGACTGACTAGATGCTGTCTCTGCAACAGGGCCAACAATGAGGAATCATTTACTGTGATGGCAGATTTTCCTTGCAAAAACTGACATCTTCATAAAATGATACAGCACGGTAGGAGGCCATTCGGCCCATCATGTCCGTGCTGGCTCTTTGTAAGAGCTATCCAATTTGTCCCATTCCCCCTGCTCTTACCTCACAGCACTGCTAATTGCTCCTTTTCAAGTATTTATCCAATTCCCTTTTGAAAGTTGTTATTGAATCTGCTTCCACCACCCTTTCAGGCAGTGCATTCCAGATCAAAACAACTCGCTGCATAAAATAATTCTCCTACTTTCCCCCCTTGATCTTTTACCAATTATCTTAAATTTGTGTCCTCCGGTTACTGACCCTCCTGCCATTGGAAACAGTTTCTCCCTATCTAGTCTGTCCAAACCCCTTTGAACAACTCTATTAAACCTCCCCTTTACCTTCTTTGTTTTAATGTGGAGATGCCGGTGATGGACTGGGGTTGACAATTGTAAACAATTTTACAACACCATGTTATAGTCCAACAATTTTATTTTTAATCCCACAAGCTTTCGGAGGCTTCCTCCTTCCTCAGGTGGTGTGGAAATGTTTTAAGCAGAACAATCCCAGATTCTCCAGTCTCTCCCATTAACTGAAGTCCCTCACCCCAGGTACCATTCTAGTAAATCTCCTCACACCCTCTCCGGGGGTGATGTCTAGGGTCCTGTCTCAAGGTTTTTAATTCCAGGCAATAACTTCCCAGATTGTGTGTGGTTTAATTATACTATCAATAAACTATACCTTGGGGTTGACTTGGACCTTATTGAATGAAGATTTTTGTTGCAGTTATGAAGCAAACATGTCTGGTGTTAGAGTATTGTCAAGTTCCTTAGCCAACAAAATGGAAGGATTTCCAGAATTCCCCTTTGGCCAGTAATTTGGAAAGGTATATGTATTGGAGGAATGGCGCTGAATGTGGATTGGTTCCAACCTGCTTCCAATGGGCTACTTTCTTCCGAATTTCCCTGTTTGGAGGTACGAGGGTGTTCCTGTCGTCACTCCTGCTCTTTGGAGGTACGAGGGTGTTCCTGTCGTCACTCCTGCTGTTTGGAGGTACGAGGGTGTTCCTGTCGTCACTCCTGCTGTTTGGAGGTACGAGGGTGTTCCTGTCGTCACTCCTGCTCTTTGGAGGTACGAGGGTGTTCCTCTCGTCACTCCTGCTGTTTGGAGGTACGAGGGTGTTCCTGTCGTCACTCCTGCTCTTTGGAGGTACGAGGGTGTTCCTCTCGTCACTCCTGCTGTTTGGAGGTACGAGGGTGTTCCTGTCGTCACTCCTGCTCTTTGGAGGTACGAGGGTGTTCCTCTCGTCACTCCTGCTCTTTGGAGGTACGAGGGTGTTCCTCTCGTCACTCCTGCTGTTTGGAGGTACGAGGGTGTTCCTGTCGTCACTCCTGCTGTTTGGAGGTACGAGGGTGTTCCTCTCATCACTCCTGCTGTTTGGAGGTACGAGGGTGTTCCTGTCGTCACTCCTGCTCTTTGGAGGTACGAGGGTGTTCCTCTCGTCACTCCTGCTGTTTGGAGGTACGAGGGTGTTCCTGTCGTCACTCCTGCTGTTTGGAGGTACGAGGGTGTTCCTGTCGTCACTCCTGCTCTTTGGAGGTACGAGGGTGTTCCTCTCGTCACTCCTGCTGTTTGGAGGTACGAGGGTGTTCCTGTCGTCACTCCTGCTGTTTGGAGGTACGAGGGTGTTCCTGTCGTCACTCCTGCTGTTTGGAGGTACGAGGGTGTTCCTCTCATCACTCCTGCTGTTTGGAGGTACGAGGGTGTTCCTGTCGTCACTCCTGCTGTTTGGAGGTACGAGGGTGTTCCTCTCGTCACTCCTGCTGTTTGGAGGTACGAGGGTGTTCCTCTCGTCACTCCTGCTGTTTGGAGGTACGAGGGTGTTCCTGTCGTCACTCCTGCTGTTTGGAGGTACGAGGGTGTTCCTCTCGTCACTCCTGCTGTTTGGAGGTACGAGGGTGTTCCTGTCGTCACTCCTGCTCTTTGGAGGTACGAGGGTGTTCCTCTCGTCACTCCTGCTCTTTGGAGGTACGAGGGTGTTCCTCTCGTCACTCCTGCTGTTTGGAGGTACGAGGGTGTTCCTGTCGTCACTCCTGCTGTTTGGAGGTACGAGGGTGTTCCTCTCATCACTCCTGCTGTTTGGAGGTACGAGGGTGTTCCTGTCGTCACTCCTGCTGTTTGGAGGTACGAGGGTGTTCCTCTCGTCACTCCTGCTGTTTGGAGGTACGAGGGTGTTCCTGTCGTCACTCCTGCTGTTTGGAGGTACGAGGGTGTTCCTCTCGTCACTCCTGCTGTTTGGAGGTACGAGGGTGTTCCTGTCGTCACTCCTGCTGTTTGGAGGTACGAGGGTGTTCCTCTCGTCACTCCTGCTGTTTGGAGGTACGAGGGTGTTCCTGTCGTCACTCCTGCTGTTTGGAGGTACGAGGGTGTTCCTCTCGTCACTCCTGCTGTTTGGAGGTACGAGGGTGTTCCTCTCGTCACTCCTGCTGTTTGGAGGTACGAGGGTGTTCCTCTCGTCACTCCTGCTGTTTGGAGGTACGAGGGTGTTCCTCTCGTCACTCCTGCTGTTTGGAGGTACGAGGGTGTTCTTGTCATCACTCCTGCCGTTTGCTACACTCATTATCACTGTTCCCTTTCCCACAATTCCACATTGTTGGACTGAGATCGAATATGTGGGAGAATCTCCGGCTATGATTAATTCCGAAAAATCTGAGCTCAAAGTTGCTGGTTAATCCCCAAAGTGGAGTTCTGGAAATCGCCATTCTGTTGATTAAATACCTGAAAAGGAAGGATATAAATGGGATTAGAGTCGATAAAAGTACAGGGAAAAGGGCAGGGAAATGGGATTAGAGTAGATAGCTCCAGTTGAAGTTTAGCATTGCCACAGACACGATGAGCTGTTCTGTAAATTCAGCGAATCTGGACAATAGCTTGAATTTCTAGGTTCCTCGTGTACAGAAAAGACATCTCAGAAATGCATTACACTGAGGAGGAAAAGCAGTGGATACTGAACGGGAGGAAAAATTAGGTTTGGGGACCCAAAGGCACGGTTGAAAAGAGAAGTTTTGAGGAAAGTCTTTGAGTTTCAGAGGGTATGGGAATAGAGGCTGGACAAGTGGTGGAGTGGAGGGAGTGAGGAGAAAGAAGTATCTTCCTGTCAGGGCTGATGGTGAGTGTGGGGGTAATTGCTGGATGAGCTAGGGTAGAGCAAGAACATGGAGACATTTCAAAATGAGATCAAGAAGAAAGACTTGCATTTATATAGCACCTTCCATGACCTCAGGACGTCCCAAAGTGCTTCACAGCCAATGAAGTAGTTTTGAAGTGTAATCACTACTATAACGTAGGAATTTGCGCACATGAAGGTCCCACAAACAGCAATGAGATAAATGACCAGATCATCTGTTTTTGGTGTTGATTGAGGGATAAATGTTGGCCAGGACGTCTGGGAGAACGCCCCTGCTCTTCTTCGAAATAGTGACATGGGATCTTATACATCCACCTGATAAACCGAGGCACCGTCTGCCCTAACATCTCATCCGAAAGACGACATCTCCGACAGCGCAGCACTCCCTCAGTACTGCACTGGGAGTGTCAGCCTAGATTATGTGCCTAAGTCTCTGGAATGGGGCTTGAACCCACAACCTTCTGACTCAGAGGGGAGAGTGCTACCACGGCTGATGCCTACAAGAAGAACTTTGAGTGCAGGACTTTGTGCAGGTGAGATTGTGGGCTGCAGCATTCTGACTGAGTTGTAATTTTGGAGGGCAGGGGCCGGCTCGGAGAGTTTTAGAGTAGCCGAGCCTCAAGTTGATAAAAGCATGGACTAGGTTTTTGGCCACAGTGGAGAAGAGTTGAGGGCTGGTATTGCGGAGGTAGAAGAAAACAGTGTTGGTAATGGAACAGATATTATGGAAGAGGAAGCTTAGCTTGAGGTTGAGCTGTATACCACAGTTCCAAACTTTCTGACTCAGCCTGTAGTGGCAGCTGAGAGGCTGATGAAGTCAAAGTAGGTGCTGGGAGGAGCCAAAGAGGATGGCTTTGGTTTTCATAGAGTCATACAGCACAGATAGAGGCCCTTCGGCCCATCGTGTCTGCGCCGGCCATCAGCCCTGTCTACTCTAATCCCATATTCCAGCATTTGGTCCGTAGCCTTGTATGCTATGGCATTTCAAGTGCTCATCCAAATGCTTCTTGAATGTTGTGAGGGTTCCTGCCTCTACAACCCTTTCAGGCAGTGAGTTCCAGACTCCAACCACCCTCTGGGTGATAAAGTTCTTTCTCAAATCCCCTCTAAACCTCCCGCCTTTTACCTTGAATCTATGTCCCCTTACTGCCATTAAGCTTGTGGGAACCTTGGCTCATCCAGGGCTTAATGTCAGACAAGGGAAGGCACTCTTCAGATCGATGGAGAAGTCGAGCTGGATGTCATCAGCTTACATGTGGAAGCTAACCTCATGCTTCCGGGTAATATCGCATATAGGTAGCAGATGTGATGAAGTGGGATCTAAGGATGGAGCCCTGGGTTATACCATAGGTGACAGTATGGGGAGGGGGGTTGGGGAAGGGGAGGAAGAGTTATTGTAGGTCATGTGATGTCTTTGTTACTACAGGTATGAGCTGAGCTAGGGGTGCCCTACAGAGGAGAGACCATGGTAGAGGATAGAGGTGGTCAGTGGTGCTGACAGTGACATAGAGGTCACGAAGGGTGAAAAGTATTCATAAACCATGCCCACAGTCACACAGCATGTAATTTCTGCAGTCCTAATGCTGTGGTGGGTGGAAGCTAGATTGGATGGTATCAGACGAGGAGTGTTGAGAGTGTTGTTAAGAGTCAACAATGTGTTCCAATAATTTGAAAAGAGAAGGTTGGAGATAATGGAGGGATTGCATGTGATTTTTTTGAGAAGGTGGTAAGGGCGGACATGCTATATTAATGTGGTTACCGTACCTACCTACTGCTCCTGGATTGAATTGAAGGAGCTTCGCTGTTCCCCCAGTGCTCTTGGTTCATTTGCTATGTGTTGGTGCCTGACCTGCTTTTCCTTTTAGCCAATAGTTTCACACACTTTGAGGCACAGGAGTGCTTCAGAATTTTTTTTTAATGACCAACTTAAATCCTTTGTTCATGTAGCCTATTTGAGTTGGGCCCAGACAATCTTGACCTGGATCTCCAACCAATTGTTTAAGAACAAGTTGATTGCCTGTGGCAGTTGCAGGGGCATTCTGTAAACACCATGTATTATTCAATATGTATAAATGCGTAGGCTTCAAGGAGATCTTGAAACATTTACCTGAGGAAGGAGAAAATCTCCGAAAGCTTGTGAATTTAAAATAAAATTGCTGGACTATAACTTGGTGTTGTAAAATTGTTTACAATTGTCAACCCCAGTCCATCACCGGCATCTCCACATCATTGTACTCAGACAGTCAAGACCAAGTGTGGTATTGAGGTGAAGCAGGGTTAGGGGCTGGGAGATGATTGGACCAGAGTGCACAGAGATAATTCAGCCCCCATTTTAAAGTCAAATGTCTATTCATTTTTTATATTTCCATTCTAAATTCCCATGTGCACATTTATAATGCAAACTGCCTGTGTAAACTTGTCACACTGTAATTACATCCAGTCGCCAATAGAGGCGCTCCGCGGGGGGGAGGTGTAATTGCAGCAAGATAACTTTACATAAACATTTCCATTGGAAATGTGGACATAGGAATTTAGGTTAGAAAAAGTTGATGAAGTGCATGCAGACGTAAGATTTTTAATATGTGATAGAGTAGATTCGCACTATTTATATAATCAATCATGTTGCAAATAATTTGTTCTCTCTGGTTGAAACTCAGCTTTCTGTCTACCCCACTCAATGGCTGATTAAAGAATAAGAATGTTGTTTTCAGCAATGCCTCTAAATAGGATTATTTTTGCTTTGGGACATCAGTTGCTCTTTCTAAAATAAAGTTTGGAGCCGCCACTTAACAGACTTGTCTCCTCTACATCTCAAAAGTGTGGATTCCTCTCTCTTACCTTAGCATAATGGCTGTTCTAGTTTTGGCCTCAAACTTCCTCCCTTCATTCCTTCCATAGGCATCAACAAACAATATTGTGCAGCTTGATTTATTTACAGTTTAATGGCAAACAAGTTGCCATATTGAGCAAAGATGTATTTCAAAGATAACTTCACTCTGATTCGGTTTCGGTGTTTTTTTTACTCATTTTCTCCTATTGTGTCTCACTGTCGATTTGGAGACGTTTTCATATTTTATAAAGGAATGAAAACTGTTAAAGTAATGAATGAAGCCTGGATTTTTAAAACATGAGGTCGGCTTTTATTGTCCATCATTGTCCATTGTTGCCTCAAGAAGGTGGTGGTGGTGGGCCACATTCTGAGAGGTTCCTAGGCCACTTCAGGGGGCAGTTAACCAGTGAAGTCATATGTAGGATGGCAGGTTAACCAGTGGAGTCATATGTAGGATGGCAGGTTAACCAGTGGAGTCATATGTAGGGCGGCAGGTTAACCAGTGAAGTCATATGTAGGATGGCAGGTTAACCAGTGGAGTCATATGTAGGATGGCAGGTTAACCAGTGAAGTCATATGTAGGATGGCAGGTTAACCAGTGAAGTCATATGTAGGATGGCAGGTTAACCAGTGAAGTCATATGTAGGATGGCAGGTTAACCAGTGGAGTCATATGTAGGATGGCAGGTTAACCAGTGAAGTCATATGTAGGATGGCAGGTTAACCAGTGGAGTCATATGTAGGACGGCAGGTTAACCAGTGAAGTCATATGTAGGATGGCAGGTTAACCAGTGAAGTCATATGTAGGATGGCAGGTTAACCAGTGGAGTCATATGTAGGGCGGCAGGTTAACCAGTGGAGTCATATGTAGGGCGGCAGGTTAACCAGTGGAGTCATATGTAGGGCGGCAGGTTAACCAGTGGAGTCATATGTAGGATGGCAGGTTAACCAGTGGAGTCATATGTAGGATGGCAGGTTAACCAGTGGAGTCATATGTAGGGCGGCAGGTTAACCACTGGAGTCATATGTAGGGCGGCAGGTTAACCACTGGAGTCATATGTAGGGCGGCAGGTTAACCACTGGAGTCATATGTAGGCAGGTTTCCCTCCCTAAAGCGACATTAGTGAACCAGTTGAGTTTTTATGAGAATCTAACAGCTTCGTGATCACTTTTACCACCTTTTTATTTCCAGATTTTTTAAACTAAATTCAAATTCTCAAACTGGGGTTTGGTGGGGTTTAAACTCACGTTCTCTGGATTACTAATCCAGTAATATAACCATAATGAGGTAGGGATAATTCTTGGTATGTCAGCTTTTTAAGAACTTTGGTGTCAGAAATCTTGTCTTGCCATCTGATCTTCATGAGTCCTCTCAGGCAGCTGAGCTGAAAGTGATTCAGTTTCTTAATGTGATGTGAATATGTTGTCCAAGCTTCATATGCAGAAAGCAGGGTCGTCAGTACAGCAGCTCTGTATACTATGAGTTTGGTCTGCAGGCTGATGATTCTCTTGTCCCAGAAGTTGTCACTGAGTTTGCCAAAGGCTAAGCTGGCTTTGACGATTCTGCAAGACCTCTCTAGACAGGGTGCTACCCAGGTGGGTGAATCTGTCCACCGCCTGCCCTTTGCCTTGTGTTTGAAACACTGGCTTCAGTCTGGTTGGGACTGTGGGTACACGTCTGTGGAATGTCAGCAGTCAGATTGAATCATGTTAGTCCGATAACCTGGAGCTTTTTGCTCACTTGCCTTTGGTCAGAAATACATTTCTCAATGGTGTAAGTTTTTCTTGTGGCTTTTCACCTCTCATGAGATGAAATGGTTTGCGTAGACCCCAGGGATACACAGGTCCCCGATCTATTGGAAGGAGTGGGCTGGATGAATTGAAGAGTCTTTTCTTATCTCCTACTCCATATCCAAGTATTGAGCTGCTGCTTTCACACTGACACTCAAATGGACAAAAACTGGGCTATTATATTTTTTAAAAGACATCTGGTGTGAATGAAAATAGTACTTTGGAAGTAATTTCAAAGACCCACGAGGCATATCATTAAATACAAAGCAGCAGGTAAACGATTAAGGTGTGCTAGTTGGCAGAATATTGTGCGTATCATCACATCGTACAGCTGCGGTTGCCACGACAATAAAAGGTTGCATAAAAATTCTGGCAGATTCATTCTGCATCTGAGAAAAGAAGGCAGGTTAGCATTTCAGGTGAGGTCCTCTGAAATTCTGCTCAGCACCTGTTTCATCACACTGGTCAATGGGCTTGTGTAAAACCCCTGTCCCAACTTAAATGGTTATTGACTTTCTTAAATTAGGGTCATGGAAACTTCACGTGAGCCAGTGTCGTTCAAACAGTGCCTCAGCCAAAACATTAGCCATTACAGATGCTGGCGGACCTGCTGTGTATTTTCAGCATTTTCTGTTATTTCAGCACTTGCAGCATTTTCTTTTCATTACTGCAAGAACAATGGTCGGATGAATAAGTAAATCCAAGCAAGGAGGTCACACTGACGCTCTATAAAGGGCCAGTAAGACCACGCTGCATCCAACTTTGGTAAGCAGAAAGATAAAGGCATTGGAATGGAATCATTAAGCTGTGGAGTGTGCTGGGGGAGGGAGGGATGGGATGTGTTTTAGCTGTATTGAAGGTGATGGGGAGAAGCTCAGGATCCATGTGTGGTTT
Organism: Heptranchias perlo; assembly: GCF_035084215.1. Taxonomy (NCBI): domain Eukaryota; kingdom Metazoa; phylum Chordata; class Chondrichthyes; order Hexanchiformes; family Hexanchidae; genus Heptranchias; species Heptranchias perlo. Next base: position 61,344,929 of record NC_090341.1, on the reverse strand, counting down.
TCTGATTATCTTTATCCTTCTGTTTTTCATGCTATTTTCCCTGACTCTCTTCTGCATTCCCTTCACTTGGAGGAGCACCCAAGGATGTCAACAACAACTTGCATTTATGTAGCGCCTTTAACATAATAAAACGTCCCAAGGAGCTTCACAGGAGCGTAATCAAACAAAAATTTGACACCAAGCCACATAAAGAGAAATTAGAAAAAAAGAGGTCAAAGGGGTGGGTTTTAATGAGCGTCTTAAAGGAGGAGAGAGAGGTAGAGAGGCGGAGAGGTTTAGGGGAGGAATTTCAGACACCAGAAGCAGCATGCAAGATGTCCTTAGGCAACCCACACCTAAGCTTTCTTTGTGGTTCCGGGAGGAGCACTCCTGCTCTCTGGGTCCCACAAGGAAAGTTTTGAAAAAAAACTACGTGTTTGGGCCTCTTCTGGCCCCGGCTCCTCTTCCTGCTGCCTTCACCTGGCGGGAAAGCTACAGGGACTTCAACGCTCGGGCCACCAGTTAAAACTGTAGTCGGGTCTGATGACGTCATCATAAAGAAGGCCTTTGGGTGGCTGACCTTGTCACCTACTCAGTACAGTGGGTTAAAATTCGGAATGGGAAGTTCCTGATGACTTTCTGCCAGGTAAGTAACCTGGGCGATTGTAACTGTTGACACTCCCGGTTTCTGCCCCAGGATGTTAGTATGCAGACTTTGTGTATAGTTTGTGTTTATAATTTACATTTTTATACTGAAGTTGTTACAGTTAAAACAATCCACAAAGGCTCCACCTGGTGTAGCACTCTGTCATATAGGACCGAAGATGTCATGCTCAATTCTTGGTTTGTGGAGGTTTGCTGATCTCATCTGGGATATCAGTGGGGGTGCTGCAATTGGGTTCAGAGTATCTGGGCTAGGAAGGGGCAAAGATTCAGCCAGGATTCGATGGCTACCCAGTGGTCCCTGTTAGAAAGTACGTGGATAAGCATAGGATTGGCTCCACATTCAAATAGTCTCCAAACACTCGCACATAAAGAACAGGCTGTTGGTGTGAAATACTCGAGGATTATAGCACTCACCAAATCTTACCCGAGCACAGGGCTGAACCTTCAGGAGGGAAGGGGAGAACATTTTTGAAAAACTTCTTGCTCTTGTCAGAGAATTTAAAAATCAGTTATTTTCACTCGTTCTTCTACCCAGAAGTGAACTCAATCAGAGTCGTGCTCCGAGGGGCAATGCTAATTAGCAATCTGGTAAAGCCCCCGGAAAGCTTTGAATTTCAAATATCAGTTCTGTGCCCTTGCTGAGCCACTCCAGGGAATTTTTTAAAAGTTCTTCAAAGCAATTGTGAAAAGGTTCATTTCATCTGTAAAGGGTGATTTGTCCCTTTAGCACTAAACTAAAAACACACAGACTAACATTCTAAAGCAGCAAAATTCTGTCAGATGTGATTAATCTTTCTGTGATTACCTTCTTTGCAACGCTGGCCAGCAAATCCTCTGTGTCGAAGGAGGAGCTGCACTGCAGGATTACTGATATGTGCAGTTAGGTAGCAATGCACTGTCATAGGCTCAATCCAATCTATATCCATCGACACCCGAAACATCCAGACACACACACACCCCCACCTTAAAAACCCCGATCCACACACACCCCCACCTTAAACATCCCGATCCACACACACCCCCACCTTAAACATCCCGATCCACACACACCCCCACCTTAAACACCCCGATCCACACACACCCCCACCCAAAACACCCCGATCCACACACACCCCCACCCAAAACACCCCGATCCACACACACCCCCACCCAAAACACCCCGATCCACACACACCCCCACCCAAAACACCCCGATCCACACACACCCCCACCCAAAACACCCCGATCCACACACACCCCCACCCAAAACACCCCGATCCACACACACTCCCCTCCCGAAACATCCTGACCCACACACACCCCCACCTTAAACAACCCGATCCACACATGCCCCCACCCGAAATAACCCAACCCACACACCCCCACCCTAAATAACCCAACACACACTCTCCCCACCCTAAACATCCTGACCCACACACTCTCCCCACCCTAAACATCCTGACCCACACACACCCCCACCCAAAACACTCCGATCCACACACACCCCCACCCAAAACACCCCGATCCACACACACCCCCACCTTAAACATCCCGATCCACACACACCCCCACCCAAAACACCCCGATCCACACACACCCCCACCCAAAACACCCCGATCCACACACACCCCCACCCAAAACACCCCGATCCACACACACCCCCACCCAAAACACCCCGATCCACACACACCCCCAACCAAAACACCCCGATCCACACACACCCCCACCCAAAACACCCCGATCCACACACACCCCCACCTTAAACACCCCGATCCACACACACCCCCACCCAAAACACCCCGATCCACACACACCCCCACCCAAAACACCCCGATCCACACACACCCCCACCTTAAACACCCCGATCCACACACACCCCCACCCAAAACACCCCAATCCACACACAACCCCACCTTAAACACCCCGATCCACACACACCCCCACCCAAAACACCCCGATCCACACACACCCCCACCCAAAACACCCCGATCCACACACACCCCCACCCAAAACACCCCGATCCACACACACCCCCACCCAAAACATCACGACCCACACCCCCACCCAAAACACCCCGATCCACACACACCCCCACCCAAAACACCCCGATCCACACACACCCCCACCCAAAACACCCCGATCCACACACACCCCCACCCAAAACATCACGACCCACACCCCCACCTTAAACACCCCGATCCACACACACCCCCACCCAAAACACCCCGATCCACACACACCCCCACCCAAAACACCCCGATCCACACACACCCCCACCCAAAACATCACGACCCACACCCCCACCTTAAACACCCCGATCCACACACACCCCCACCCAAAACATCACGACCCACACCCCCACCCAAAACATCACGACCCACACACCCCCACCCAAAACATCACGACCCACACACCCCCACCCAAAACATCACGACCCACACACCCCCACCCAAAACATCACGACCCACACCCCCACCTTAAACACCCCGATCCACACACACCCCCACCCAAAACACCCCGATCCACACACACCCCCACCCAAAACACCCCGATCCACACACACCCCCACCTTAAACACCCCGATCCACACACACCCCCACCCAAAACACCCCGATCCACACACACTCCCCTCCCGAAACATCCCGACCCACCCACACTCCCCACCCTAAACATCCCGACCCCATAACGCTCCCCACCCTAAATAACCAACCCACATACCCCCCACCCTAAACGACCCAACCCACATACCCCCCACCCTAAATAACCCAACACACACACCCCCACCCTAAATAACCCAACACACACTCTCCCCACCCTAAACAACTCGACCCACACACACTCCCCACCCTAAATAACCAACCCACATACCCCCCACCCTAAATGACCCAACCTACTCCCCCAACCTAAACGACCCAATCCACACACCCCCCCACCACAAACCACCCACCCACACACACCCCACCCTAAATAACCCAATCCACAAACCCCCCACCCTAAACGACCCAACCCACACAACCCCCACCCTAAACGACAAACCGACCCAAACACAGGCCCCCCATCCAAAACGACCAACCCACACACGCCCCCACCCGAAATAACCCAACCCACACACCCCCACCCTAAATAACCCAACACACACACCCCCACCCTAAATAACCCAATCCATACACCCCCACCCTAAATAACCCAACACACACACCCCCACCCTAAATAACCCAATCCATACACCCCCACCCTAAATAACCCAACCCACACACGCCCCCACCCGAAATAACCCAACCCACACACCCCCACCCTAAATAACCCAATCCACACACCCCCACCCTAATCAACCCAACACACACACCCCCCACCCTAAACAACCCAACACACAAACCCCCCCCACCCTAAATAACCCAACCCACACACCCCCACCCTAAATAACCCAACCCACACCCCCACCCTAAATAACCCAACCCACACCCCCACCCTAAATAACCCAACCCACACCCCCACCCTAAATAACCCAACCCACACCCCCACCCTAAATAACCCAACCCACACCCCCACCCTAAATAACCCAACCCACACCCCCACCCTAAATAACCCAACCCACACACCCCCACCCTAAATAACCCAACCCACACCCCCACCCTAAATAACCCAACCCACACCCCCACCCTAAATAACCCAACCCACACCCCCACCCTAAATAACCCAACCCACACCCCCACCCTAAACAACCCAACCCACACCCCCACCCTAAACAACCCAACCCACACCCCCCCCACCCTAAATAACCCAACCCACACTCCCCCAACTCTAAACGACCCAACCGACCCACACACACCCCCCCACCCTAAATAACCCAACCCACACACCCTCCCACCCTCAATAACCCAACCCACACACCCTCCCACCCTCAATAACCCAACCCACACACCCCCCCTTCCCTAAAGACCCAACTCACACACACCCCCACCCCAAACGACCCACCCACACACCCCCGACCCTAAATAACCGAATCCACATAACCACCAACCTAAACGACCAAACCGACCCACACCCCACTCCCACCCCCCCAAGCGGCACTTACCAATAACCTGCTCACCGATGCTCAGTTTGGGTTCCGCCAGGACCACTCGGCTCCAGACCTCATTACAGCCTTGGTCCAAACATGGACAAAAGAGCTGAATTCCAGAGGTGAGGTGAGAGTGACTGCCCTTGAGATCAACGCAGCATTTGACCGAGTGTGGCACCAAGGAGCCCTCGTATAATTGAAGTCAATGGGAATCAGGGGGAAAACTCTCCAGTGGCTGGAGTCATACCTAGCACAAAGGAAGATGGTAGTGGTTGTTGGAGGCCAATCATCTCAGCCCCAGGACATTGCTGCAGGAGTTCCTCAGGGCAGTGTCCTAGGCCCAACCATCTTCTGCTGCTTCATCAATGACCTTCCCTCCATCATAAGGTCAGAAATGGGGATGTTCGCTGATGATTGCACAGTGTTCAGTTCCATTCACAACTCCTCAGATAATGAAGCAGTCCGAACCCGCATGCAGCAAGACCTGGACAACATCCAGGCTTGGGCTCATAAGTGGCAAGTAACATTCACGCCAGATAAGTGCCAGGCAATGACCATCTCCAACAAGAGAGATTCTAATCACCTCCCCTTGACATTAAACGGTATTACCATTGTCGATCCCCCACCATCAACATCCTGAGGGTCACCATTGACCAGAAACTTAACTGGACCAGCCATATAAATACTGTGGCTACGAGAGCAGGTCAGAGGCTGGGTATTCTGCGGCGAGTGACTCACCTCCTGACTCCCCAAAGCCTTTCCACCATCTACAAGGCACAGGTCAGGAGTGTGATGGAATACTCTCCACTTGCCTGGATGAGTGCAGCTCCAACAACACTCAAGAAGCTCGACACCATCCAGGACAAAGCAGCCCGCTTGATTGGCACCCCATCCACCACCCTAAACATTCACTTCCTTCACCACCGGCGCACTGTGGCTGCAGTGTGTACCATCCACAGGATGCACTGCAGCAACTCGCCAAGGCTTCTTCGACAGCACCTCCCAAATCCGCGACCTCTACCACCTAGATGGACAAGGGCAGCAGGCGCATGGGAACAACACCACCTGCACGTTCCCCTCCAAGTCACACACCATCCCGACTTGGAAATATATCGCCGTTCCTTCATTGTCGCTGGGTCAAAATCCTGGAACTTCCTTCCTAACAGCACTGTGGGAGAACCTTCACCACACGGACTGCAGCGGTTCAAGAAGGCGGCTCACCACCACCTTCTCGAGGGCAATTAGGGATGGGCAATAAATGCCGGCCTCGCCAGCGACGCCAACATCCCATGAACGAATAAAAGAAAACTCTAAACAACCCAACCTACCCACATACCCTCCCGCAAACAATCGGACCGACCCACACACACCCCCCACCCTAAATAACCCAACCCACACACCCCCCACTCTAAACGACCCAAACCACACACACCCCCACCCTAAACGACCCAACCCACACACCCCCCACCCTAAATAACCCAACCCACACACCCCAACCCTAAATAACCCAACCCACACACCCCCACCCTAAATAACCCAACCCACACACTCCCCACCCTAAATAACCCAACCCACACACCCCCACCCTAAACGACCCAACCCACACACCCCAACCCTAAATAACCCAACCCACACACCCCCACCCTAAATAACCCAACCCACACACCCCCCACCCTAAACAACCCAACCCCCACCCCCCCCCCACCCTAAATAACCCAACCCACACACCCCCACCCTAAATAACCCAACCCACACAGACCCCCACCCTAAACAACCCAACCCACACACCCCAACCCTAAATAACCCAACCCACACACCCCCACCCTAAATAACCCAACCCCCACACTCCCCCACCCTAAATAACCCAACCCCCACCCCCCCCCACCCTAAATAACCCAACCCCCACACTCCCCCACCCTAAATAACCCAACCCCCACCCCCCCCACCCTAAATAACCCAACCCCCACACTCCCCCACCCTAAATAACCCAACCCCCACCCCCCCCACCCTAAATAACCCAACCCACACACTCCCCACCCTAAATAACCCAACCCACACACTCCCCCCCACCCTAAATAACCCAACCCACACAGACCCCCACCCTAAACAACCCAACCCACACACCCCCCACCCGAAATAACCCAACCCACACACTCCCCCCACCCTAAATAACCCAACCCCCACCCCCCCCCACCCTAAATAACCCAATCCACACACCCCCACCCTAAATAACCCAACCCCCACACTCCCCCACCCTAAATAACCCAACCCCCACACTCCCCCCACCCTAAATAACCCAACCCCCACCCCCCCCCACCCTAAATAACCCAATCCACACACCCCCACCCTAAATAACCCAACCCCCACACTCCCCCACCCTAAATAACCCAACCCCCACCCCCCCCCACCCTAAATAACCCAATCCACACACCCCCACCCTAAATAACCCAACCCACACACTCCCCACCCGAAATAACCCAACCCACACACTTCCCCACCACCCTAAATAACCCAACCCACACACTCCCCCCACCCTAAATAACCCAACCCACACACTCCCCACCCTAAATAACCCAACCCACACCCCCACCCTAAACGACCCAACCCACACACCCCCCCAACTCTAAACGACCCAACCGACCCACACACATCCCCACCCTAAATAACCCAACCCACACACTCCCCCCACCCTAAATTACCCAACCCACACACTCCCCACCCTAAATAACCCAACCCACACACTCCCCACCCTAAGTAACCCAACCCACATACCCCCACCCTAAATAACCCAACCCACACACTCCCCACCCTAAGCAACCCAACCCACACACTCCCCACCCTAAACAACCCAACCCACATACCCCCCACTCTAAACAACCCAACCGACCCACACACACCTCATCCCAAACAATCTGAAAATAGGGAAAGCAAAGCAATGAAGGGATTTAAACACAAAGGTGAGAATTTTAAAATTGAGGTGTTGGAGGCCTAGAGTCAAAGTAGGTCAGCGAGGACTGGGAGAATGAATGAGTGGGACTTGATGCAGGATAGGATACAGGCAGCAAGTTATGGATGAGCTGAATTTCACAGAGGGTAGAGAATGGGAGACAAGCTAGAAGAGCATTGGAATAATCGAGTCTGGAGGTGAAAGTCATGGTTTAGATGAAAGTAGGCAGTCTTTGTGATGGAACGATATGGGGTTGGAAGCTCAGCTGTAGGTCGAATAGGTCACCAAGGTTGCAAACAGTCTGGTTCAGCCTGAGATAGTGGCTGGGGAGGGGCAAGGGTATGCAATTCGTGAAGACAATGGCTTCAGTCCTCCCAGTGTTTAGCTGGAGAAATTTGCAGCTCATCCAGTACGGGACGTCGGATGAGCAGACTAACAATACAGAAGCAGCAGAGGAGTCGAGAGAGGTGGTGGAGAGATACATTTAGGTGTAATCAGTGGACAAGTGGAAGTTGATTCTATGTCTGCAGATGATGTTGCCGAAGAGCAGCATGATCTTATCATCTTACGATGCCATCCAATGCATTATTGGTGAAGGATGGTTAAAGTGGACAACCTTGTGTCTCTCCTCTTTCAAAGGGGACCTTGGAGCTGGAGTATGCATCAACGATTAGAATCCAAGATTCAGCCACATGTTCCCTAAGCTTCCAGCTTCTACATGAAGATTACATGGCGTGATCATCAAAAGCCATATAGAAATCTATTAAAGCAATGTAAGTGGGCTTTTCCTTGAGGGAAAAGGGTCACTACTGTTTCTAATTTACATTAATGACTTGGATTCAGGAGGTCATTCGAAATTGGTCAAATTTGCCAACAATACCAAACTAGGGGGGGCCAGTTAAAACTGAGGAGGCAGTTCAGGAACTACAAAATGAATTTTAATAAAAATGCAAGTGGGCAGAACAGTAGGTGAAATTTAAGGTGGGCAAGTGTAAAGTCGTGACGACACACATACTCCATGAATGGTGTTGAAATAGCTAAGAATGAAGTTGAGAGAGATTTAGGGTTTGGTAGAATTAACCTTCAACTTTTTTTTTAAATTCGTTCATGGGATGTGGACGTCGCTGGCAAGGCCAGCATTTATTGCCCATCCCTAATTGCCCTTGAGAAGGTGGTGGTGAGCCGCCTTCTTGAACCGCTGCAGCCCGTGTGGTGACGGTTCTCCCACAGTGCTGTTAGGAAGGGAGTTCCAGGATTTTGACCCAGCGACGATGAAGGAACGGTGATATATTTCCAAGTCGGGACGGTGTGTGACTCGGAGGGGAACGTGCAGGTGGTGTTGTTCCCATGCACCTGCTGCCCTTGTCCTTCTAGGTGGTAGAGGTCGCAGGTTTGGGAGATGCTGTTGAAGAAGTCTTGGCGAGTTGCTGCAGTGCATCCTGTGGATGGTACACGCTGCAGCCACGGTGCATCATGTTGAGGGACAATGACATGTCCATGCATTGCACAGTAACAATCAACTGAGGAAACAGAATGTTGAACTATACAGGCAAAATAGTAGTACACAAGTCGGACAAAGCCCTGCTCGAACTGTTCAGACCTCACCTTTAGTCCAGTTCTGGTTGCCTAGACACAAGGGAGGCATTAAAGGAAGAGGTAAAGAGGACAGCGATTAAACCGATCCCTAATGCAGGAGGACTGAATTATAAGGAAACATGTGCTTTACAACTTTGAAAGGAGATGACTGAGAAGTGACCTTATGGAGAATCTTGCATGTCACACTCCAGTTGTCACATTTCAACTGCTTCTTTCCAGTAAACTAGTTTTTCTAAAACTCATCACAGTGAGGGATTTCAGAATTTTTGAGTTTTGTGTTAGTTGGAGAGAAAAAGCTTGAGATAATGAAAGGTACCTGCTCACATTCAGACAGAACATTACCAGTTAGCTATCCTTTTGGGAGACATCATGGAGCCCATGTTTGCGTTGTAGAGTTTTAGTATTAAGTAGACGAAGAGAGTGGTCAGGTGGTGTAAAAGTTATTAAAGAGATGGGAATGTTAGTGTATTTCTAATCAGATAGTGAATAACGTTTCCTTGCACAAGAGGTTGTGCTAATCTTTTGAAGAATTTTGTCTGCTTCAAGTCATGCTGTAATTATCTGGTAAAAGGCAGTGTTGACATGCAATGATGTGGATTTTTGTAAAGAAAGTCTTTCATTTTATTTCGCGCCTTATCACATCTCTCAGAAGCAAATCAAAGAACTTTACACACAACAGATTACTTTGACATGTAGTGATTGTCACTATGTGGGCAAATGTGGCAATCATTTTGTACACAAGATCCCATAAATGGAAAGGAGACAAATGACCCGTTAAAAGGCTGAATTTTCGGAGAATGTGCAGGCGGGGAGGAAGCTCACACATCAACAGCGCATATTGGAAAATCGCTGGTTCCCCAACACTGGCATGCAGCCCACAAATTACCCGCAGTGGCCCTGAATTTCTGTGGGGGTGGTCCTGTAACTTTGCCATGAGATCAGGAGAACTTCTGGAGAAATGCTGCAAATGGCTGAAAATGACCATTTACACCATTTTCCCTGAGTTTTCTGCGAACTTCCCATCGAAGTTATGGCCTAACGTCGGAAATTGTGTTTTGGTCCTGGTTGTAGATTATGAATTGAAACCATTAAAGGGGCATTGTGATCACTCCAAATGGCTTTTATTGATCTGAGGCTTCAGTGAGTGCCTGTATACTATTCACCCACAGGGGCATCACATCTGATGTCCACACAACAGGGTCATTGGATATTGACCAGAATCCTGGATGATTTTCCGTGACCCATCGTCATTGAGGCCAGGTGTTGGAGAATCCCTACAGTTTTCCTTGCTGATCGATATGTTTTAGCTATTCAATAGATAAACTCAATGAGCTATCAGGGATACTCTGCGGGTGAGTTTAATATGTACATAAACATATTATGCTGATAGGGTTAGATGAAGAGAGGTGGGAGGAGGCTCATGTGTAGCATAAACACCAGCATAGACCTGTTGGGTCGAATGGCCTGTTTCTGTGTATTACATACTATGTAATATCAAAAGAAGGGCAAGAAAAGACCATCAAAGCAGTTGTTACAAATTTTGGGTTTGCACTAGATATTCTCCCAGCATCAATAGTCTCTCCTGTAAGTGGACCCTGCCTCCCCTGCCATCAGGAGTTTACCTTTACTGCCTAGTGTTGACTCATATGATAGTGTGACTCATGCAGTAACAAAGAAACCCTGTCATGTGAACTGGACACTGTAATCTTACACATGCCTTCAAGTGCAGTTTTCCTATCTTCTGAAAGGCGGTCTGATATTGACACAAGGCCAATTATAAACCAATAAGCTGTCTTATTTTATATTGAACAAACAGAATACAGTTTACAGTGAATTTCAAACTAATTCACAAGAATCCTGGCAACACAGAAAATAACATACCGTGCCACATTATCCCTGTTAATAGACTTAGTTCACTTTACAAACCAGCAAAATCCCTGAAGCTCGTCTACTCTAACCTAAGAAAGAGAGTTTGCTCCCTCAGTTTCTGTCTTCCTGTCCAAATTCCTACAGACTCTCATGTCCCACTTAGACAGGAAGTCAAAGACCCCCCCCAGCTCTCTGTGGCCAGGAATCGGCCAGTCGAGCTGCCAAACAAACCTGCTTCTCTCCTCCACGCTGTGGGCTCCTGGCTTTTACCCTCTGCCACCCTCCTTCTGCCCCAAATGAATTAAGCCATTCCAACATATCAGTTGTGAATGTCACTGGAATGTCTTATAACGAACCCCATTGTCTCAAACTGACACATATGCGAGAAACACCATCCTTACTTCAACTTAATTTCAACATCTTAATATAAATGAATCCAAAATCTCTCCAATGCCAAATAGTCAACAATTTTACAACGGGACTCCATCAATGCTCATTCTATCCATCAGAAAGTACAGCCTCATGCACCACCCTCCCCAGTCAGTAGTAGTGCCAAAGGAAGTGTGCAAGCCCACCATTATTTGATGCTTGTCATCGGCCAATTTCAGGAAAAACTCCAATTCCTCCCCAACTCCTTAAGGAAATGAACGAAGCTCCAGGAGATCATGGTTACACATGATACATTACTATATGTATTTAACTAGCCATCAAAACCCCACCTGATATGTCCCAGTGTTCGTAACACGATACAGCACTGGAAAATGCAATTTCTATTTATCTAGCCGGTCTCATTTATTTGTTTGGCTGGTCTCAAAGGTTACAGACTTCATAGCCCACTTTATCTCTCATACTGTTCAGTAACCCTATCTGCCAAAAATGTATCCATCAGCTTCTCGAAAGTTATAATTTCATAGCCTTTCTGAATAGTCTGTTGTATATATTCACCAGCACTGGTGAAGTGTGGAGGAGCAGGCAGTGTGTAGTATTGACAAATATAGTGACAAACCAACTGCAGTAATTACTGTGGTCATGAGCTGATGGGTGCATTATATGTCATGGTGAAGGTGGATTGGATTGTGAGCTACAGTTGTGGTATTGAGTGTTTAACCTGATCAGCATATTGGCTATTGGCTGCAGAAGTGATAAGCAAATTGGAGAGCTAGTCTGAGTAATAAGCAGACTGGAGTATTAGCTGTAGTATTCATGATTGACTAGAATATTGTACTAATAAACAGACTGGAGAGTCAGCTGTGATGATGAGCAGCCAGAAGTTTAGTCTTGAGTATTGCTTATTGTAATGCTATGCAGACTGGAGTATTGTCTGCAGTACTGATCAGCTGACTTGAACATTGGCTGTAGTAATGATCAGACTGGAATATTGGCTGTAGTAATGATCAGACTGGAATATTGGCTGTAGTAATGATCCGCAGACTTGAACATTGGCTGTAGTAATGATCCGCAGACTTGAACATTGGCTGTAGTAATGATCCGCAGACTTGAACATTGGCTGTAGTAATGATCAGACTTGAACATTGGCTGTAGTAATGATCAGACTTGAACATTGGCTGTAGTAATGATCAGACTTGAACATTGGCTGTAGTAATGATCAGACTGGAATATTGGCTGTAATAATGATCAGACTGGAATATTGGCTGTAGTAATGATCAGACTGGAATATTGGCTGTAGTAATGATCTGCAGACTGGAATATTGCCTGTAATAATGATCAGACTGGAATATTGTCTGTAATAATGATCCACAGACTGGAATAATGTCTGTAATAATGATAGTCAGATTGGAGATTTACTGTTTTATTCGACATGACCAAATGAGTTGATTGGCAATTCTTGCTTGTTTGAGGAGTAGTCACAGCAGCAGAGGTTGGAAGGGGGTCGAAAGGCATTGGGAGGATGTCTACCAGGACGTTCGACTTCTCAAGATACTCACAACCTCGGCATTGCTGGTCCAGGACCATAACCAGTAGGCTACTATACTGCTGCTTGTGGGATATTGCTGTGTACAAAATGGCTGTTGCATTTATCCATGAAACAGTTTTTTTTTATTCGTTCATGGGATGTGGGTGTCGCTGGCAAGGCCAGCATTTATTGCCCATCCCTAATTGCCCTTGAGAAGGTGGTGGTGAGCTGCCTTCTTGAACCGCTGCAGTCCATGAGGTGAAGGTTCTCTGTTAGGTAGCAAGTTCCAGGATTTTGACCCAGTGACGATGAAGAAACGACGATATATTTCCAAGTCGGGATGGTGTGTGACTTGGAGGGGAACGTGCAGCTGGTGTTATTCCCATGTGCCTGCTGCTCTTGACCTTCCAGGTGGTAGAGGTTGCAGGTTTGGGAGGTGCTGTCGAGGAAGCCTTGGCGAGTTGCTGCAGTGCATCCTGTGTATAGTACACACTGCAGCCACGGTGTGCTGGTGGTGAAGGGAGTGAATGTTTAGGGTGGTGGATGAGGTGCCAATCAAGCGGGCTGCTTTATCCTGGATGGCGTCGAGCTTCTTGAATGTTGTTGGAGCTGCACTCACCAGGCAAGTGGAGAGTATTCCATCACACTCCTGACTTGTGCCTTGTAGATGGTGGAAAGGCTTTGGGGAGTCAGGAGGTGAGTGACTCGCCGCAGAATACCCAGCCTCTGATCTGATCTTGTAGCTACAGTATTTATATGGCTGGTCCAGTTAGGTTTATGGCCAATGATGACCCCCAGGATGTTGATGGTGGGGGATTCGGCGATGGTAATGCCGTTGAATGTCAAGGGGAGGTGGTTAGACTCTTTCTTGATGGTGATGGTCATTGCCTGGTGTTTGTCTGGTGCGAATGTTACTTGCCACTTATGAGCCCAAGCCTGTATGTTGTCCAGGTCTTGCTGCATGCGGGCATGGACTGCTTCATTATCTGAGGGGTTGCGAATGGAACTGAACACTGTGCAATCATCAGCGAACATCCCCATTTCTGACCTTATGATGGAGGGAAGGTCATTGATGAAGCAGCTGAAGATGGTTGAGCCTAGGACACTGCCCTGAGGAACTCCTGCAGCAATGTCCTGGGGCTGAGATGATTGGCCTCCAATAACCACGACCATCTTCCTTTGTGCTAGGTATGACTCCAGCCACTGGAGAGTTTTCCCCCTGATTCCCATTGACTTTAATTTTACTAGGGCTCCTTGGTGCCACACTCGGTCAAATGCTGCGTTGATCTTAAGGGCAGTCACTCTCACCTCACCTCTGGAACTCAGCTCTTTTGTCCATGTTTGGACCAAGGCTGTAATGAGGTCTGGAGCCGAGTGGTCCTGGCAAATTCTAAACTGAGTATCGGTGAGCAGGTTGTTGGTGAGTAAGTGCCGCTTGATAGCACTTTCGACGATGCCTTCCATCACTTTGCTGATGATTGAGAGTAGATTGATGGGACAGTAATTGGCCGGATTGGATTTGTCCTGCTTTTTGTGGACAGGACATACCTGGGCAATTTTCCACCTGTTCGGGTAGATGCCAGTGTTGTAGCTGCACTGGAACAGTTTGGCAAGAGGCGCAGCTAGTTCTGGAGCACTACAGCCGGGATGTTGTCGGGGCCCATAGCCTTTGTTGTATCCAGTGCACTCAGCCATTTCTTGATATCACGTGGAGTGAATCGAATTGGCTGAAGACTGGCTTCTGTGATGGTGGGGATATCGGGAGGAGGCCGAGATGGATCATCTGCTCGGCACTTCTGGCTGAAGATGGTTGCAAATTTTTTTTTATTCGTTCATGGGATGTGGGCGTCGCTGGCAAGGCCAGCATTTATTGCGCGTCCCTAATTGCCCTTGAGAAGGTGGTGGTGAGCCGCCTTCTTGAACCGCTGCAGTCCGTGTGGTGAAGGTTCTCCCACAGTGCTGTTAGGAAGGGAGTTCCAGGATTTTGACCCAGCGACGATGAAGGAACGGCGATATATTTCCAAGTCAGGATGGTGTGTGACTTGGAGGGGAACGTGCAGGTGGTGTTGCTCCCATGTGCCTGCTTCAGCCTTGTCTTTTGCACTCACGTGCTGGACTCTGCCATCATTGAGGATGGAGATGTTTACAGTCCCTCCTCCTCTTGTTCGTTGTTTAATTGTCCACCACCATTCACGACTGGATGTGGCAGACTGCAGAGCTTTGATCAGATCCGTTGGTTGTGGAATTGCTTAGCTCTGTCTATAGCATGTTGCTTCCGCTGTTTAGCGTGCATGTAGTCCTGTGTTGTAGCTTCACCAGGTCGGCACCTCACTTTTAGGTACGCCTGGTGCTGCTCCTGGCATGCTCTTCTGCACTCCTCATTGAACCAGGGTTGATCCCCTGGCTTGTTGGTAATGGTAGAGTGAGGAATATGCCGGGCCATGAGGTTACAGATTGTGCTGGAATACAATTCTGCTGCTGCTGATGGCCCACAGCGGCTCATGGATGCCCAGTTTTGAGCTGTCAGATCTGTTCTGAATCTATCCCATTTAGCACAGTGCTGGTGCCACACAACACGTTGGATGGTGTCCTCAGTGTGAAGATGGGACTTTGTCTCCACGAGGACTGTGCGGAGGTCACTCCTACCAATACTGTCATGGACAGATGCATCTGCGACAGGTAGATTGGTGAGGACGAGGTCAAGTAAATTTTTCCCTCGTGTTGGTTCGTTCACCACCTGCCGCAGGACCAGTCTGGCAGCTAAGTCCTTCAGGACTCGGCCAGCTCGGTCAATAGTGGTGCTACCAAACCACTCTTGGTGATGGACATTGAAGTCCCCCACCCAGAGTACATTCTGTGCCCTTGCTACCCTCAGTGCTTCCTCCAAGTGGTGCTCAACATGGAGGAGGACTGATTCAAAAGTAAACTGTGTGAGTGCTTTGAGATGTGATATGGCGCTATATAAATTACGCTCCTTACATATATTTATACAGGGTCATCTTTTCTCATCTTCCTCCTGAACTTGCTATATCTTCTGTGGAGAGCCTAGGCAAACACTTCAACATTGCCTGATGCATTGCCCCTTGTCTGCATCCTGCACTCCTGAGGAACTAGTTGAGATAAACGACAACACCATATCCTGGCTGCTGTTTTGGAACGACAAGCGATGATGATGATGATGATGATTGATTATTGGGTTGCCCTCTGCACCCTTCAGATCACTTATCTCTGCCCTCACACATCAAGTATCATTGGCAAACTCTTGTTGCTAAATCTGAGTTTTCACCTTCTGGGATTTCTCCCCATTGCTCAGAAGTTGTGCATTCCATTGCTCCTCAGTACATTTTTGATAGCAGTTTATAAGCTGTTCAGTTAAGTAATAATGTTCTTACAGGTGGTTTTGGTTCGGCCACTCAAATGTTTATATCACATGAGGTTTCAGGAAGTGCACAGAGTAAAGTTGTGCATTTCTGCAAGAGTGCCAAAAAAAGTAAATGACCAAAAAAACGTTACTCCCATCTAATACTGTGCGAGTGCTAAGAGGAATTTCACCGAGTGTCCAAAGTGGATCAATGTTCCATTCCCAGCACTGATGCCCCATATCTCGATGAGCATAGGAAATCAATAAGCGTTTGAAAACCCACTACCTTTGTTGCTGCATCACCAATCGCTTGTTCTCTTAACAACAGAAGATCAAAGGCAAGATTTGGTAAATATGGCAGCATGTGCTTGGAGAGACATCACCTTAAAGGGACTGCCACGACCAAGTGAGATTAGACCTCATTTGGGTGTTGGCAAATGAATGCAAAATGGCTCAATTCAGGGCAGTTTCATCGGCCTTATGTTTTTAAACCCCACTTTGCCTATTTTCACCCCCCACCCATACCTCTTCCAGTGTCGAGGGTAGGATGCTCCCACACTACTAAAGCAGTTTAAAAAAATTATTGCCTTCCAGGGATGACCAAGCAGAGTTGAGCAAACTCTTTCCTGAGTGGGAGTTAAGTGTGAGTTAATGCTGGAATTCCAAGGAGATCTCCCTCTCTCCAGAAATTGCTACTAATTTCTCCGATCACTGACATCGATCTGTGTGGATATTTTTTCAAATTGGTCCATGTAATCTGAACCCTTGCTGTGCTCTCTGTTGCGGTTTCAGCAAAGGCTGTGTATTTATGAGTTTAATTTTATTCTCTGGCACGTTGGTGTGTAAAATGATTTAACAGCCTTTCGCTGACATTCAATTTACAGTGGCATCTAGCCATGGAATAGTGTCACATAAGTAAACGTGGGGGAGGTTTGTTTGTGTTTGAAGATTTTTTTTAGATGTGTTATCTTACGATGCATCCATTGTGCTACACATCAGAAGCTCAAGCTGACGAGCCCCATTAAGCATTGAAATGAATGTCTTTCCATCACAGCTAATGTACAAGAAAAAAGTGAACTGCTTGAGGACTGGTTGTTATTCACTGGTGAACATGCTCAACACGTGCTATTTAATCCATTGAAGTCCTTTCAAATGCTTTGCCCGTGGCAGTGATCAGTAAAAAGTCGCTGTGTCTTTGTTCACACACATGGGATGTGTGTTCACAGTATTAGTACATCAGATTGTTGTGGCTGCATGTTGGGACCTGATTGCTGGAGGAAGGTGAATGATTCCAGAGTCCAGTGGGTTTGGGATCAGATTGTTAGGGGTAGGTGCAGGATTCCAGTGTTCACTGGGTTTGGGATCAGATTGTTAGGGGTAGGTGCAGGATTCCAGTGTTCACTGGGTTTAGGATCGGATTGTTAGGGGTAGGTGCAGGATTCCAGTGTTCACTGGGTTTGGGATCGGATTGTTAGGGGTAGGTGCAGGATTCCAGTGTCCATTAGGATTGTGATTGGTTTGCTGGGGGTAGGTGAATGATGCCAGTGTCCAGTGGGATCTGATTGCTGGAAGTAGGTGAATGATTCCAGAGTCCAGTGGGTTTTCTGCTCAGATTGTTGGGGCTCGATGCAGGATTCCAGCGTTCAGTGGGATTGGGAACAGATTGCCGGGGGTAGGTGAAGGATCCCTGTGTCGAGTGGGTTTGTGATTAGATTGTTCGGGATAGGTGTAGGATTCCAGCGTCCAGTGGGCTTGAGATCGGTAGTTGACAGGCTCCAGTGCCTCATGACTTTGGGATCAGATTATTGGGGGTAGGAGAAGGATTCCAGTAACCAGTGGGTTTGGAATTGGTTTGTTGGGGATACGTGGCCAGTGGGTTTGGAATTGGTTTGTTGGGGATACGTGGCCAGTGGGTTTGGAATTGGTTTGTTGGGGATACGTGGCCAGTGGGTTTGGAATTGGTTTGTTGGGGATACGTGGCCAGTGGGTTTGGGACCAGATTATAAGAACGTAAGAAATAGGAGCAGGAGTAGGCCGTACTTTCCCTCGAGCCTGCTCCGCCATTCAATCAGATCATGACTGATCTTCGACCTTAACTCCACTTTCCTGCCCGATCCCTGTATCCCTTGATACCCCTAGAGTCCAAAAATCCATCCATCTCAGCCTTGAATATATTCAATGACTCAGCATCCACAGCCCTCTGGGGTTGAGAATTCCAAAGATTCCCAACCCTCTGTGTGAAGAAATTACTCCTCATCTCAGTCTTGAATGGCTGACCCCTTATCCTGTGACTATGCCCCTTAGTTCTACACCCTCCAGCCAGGGGAGATAATCTCTCAGCATCTACCCTGTCAAGCCCCCTCATAATCTTACATGTTTCAATGAGATCACCTCTCATTCTTCTAAACTCCAGAGAGTATAGGCCCATTCTACTCAATCTCTCCTCATAGGACAACCCTCTCATCCCAGGAATTAATCGAGTGAACCTTCGCTGCACCGCCTCTAAGGCAAGTATATCCTTCCTTAGATAAGGAGACCAAAACTATACACAGTACTCCAGGTGACATCTCACTAAAGCCCTGTTCAACTCTAGTAAGACTTCCTTACTCTTGTATAGAATCATAGAATCATAGAATCATAGAAGTTACAACATGGAAACAGGCCCTTCGGCCCAACATGTCCATGTCGCCCAGTTTATACCACTAAGCTAGTCCCAATTGCCTGCACTTGGCCCATATCCCTCGATACCCATCTTCCCCATGTAACTGTCCAAATGCTTTTTAAAAGACAAAATTGTACCCGCCTCTACTACTGCCTCTGGCAGCTCGTTCCAGACACTCACCACCCTTTGAGTGAAAAAATTGCCCCTCTGGATCCTTTTGTATCTCTCCCCTCTCACCTTAAATCTGTGCCCCCTCGTTATAGACTCCCCTACCTTTGGGAAAAGATTTTGACTATCGACCTTATCTATGCCCCTCATTATTTTATAGACTTCTATAAGATCACCCCTTAACCTCCTACTCTCCAGGGAATAAAGTCCCAGTCTGTCTAACCTCTCCCTGTAAGTCAAACCATCAAGTCCCGGTAGCATCCTAGTAAATCTTTTCTGCACTCTTTCTAGTTTAATAATATCCTTTCTATAATAGGGTGACCAGAACTGTACACAGTACTCCAAGTGTGGCCTCACCAATGCCCTGTACAACTTCAACAAGACATCCCAACTCCTGCATTCAATGTTCTGACCAATGAAACCAAGCATGCTGAATGCCTTCTTCACCACCCTATCCACCTGTGACTCCACTTTCAAGGAGCTATGAATCTGTACTCCTAGATCTCTTTGTTCTATAACTCTCCCCAACGCCCTACCATTAACGGAGTAGGTCCTGGCCCGATTCGATCTACCAAAATGCATCACCTCACATTTATCTAAATTAAACTCCATCTGCCATTCATCGGCCCACTGGCCCAATTTATCAAGATCCCGTTGCAATCCTAGATAACCTTCTTCACTGTCCACAATGCCACCAATCTTGGTGTCATCTGCAAACTTACGAACCATGCCTCCTAAATTCTCCAACCCCCTTGCAATAAAGGCCAACATGTCATTTGCTTTCCTAATTGCCTGCTGTACCTGCACACTAACTTTGTGTGTTTCTTGGACGAGGGCACCCAAGTCTCTCTGGACACCAACATTTAATAGTTTCTCACCATTTAAAAATATATTCTGTTTTTCTATTCTTCCGACCAAAGTGAATAACCTCACATTTCCCCACATGATACTCCATCTGCCACCTTCTTGCCCACTCACTTAACCTGTCGATATCCCTTTGCAGACTCTTAGGGCCCGATATTACCAGGGCGGCGGGTTCGTGGCGGGGGATCGATTGGGCGCGTGGGTAACGTGCCCGGTGAAATCAGTCTGCCCCGCACGCAATCGCAGGCTGATTGGATCCACTTACCTCTTGTTCCCCGCTGCTGATCTGCGTGTCGGGCGGGCTGCGCATGCGCAGTAAGGTCTGTCAGCTGGAGGAGCTCTATTTAAAGGGGCAGTCCTCCACTGACTGATGCTGCAAGAAATAGGAAAAATTACAGCATGGAGCAACCCAGGGGGAAGGCATCTCCCAGGTTTAATGATGCCTCACTCCAGGTATCATTGGATGGGGTGAGGAGGAGGGGGAGGACAGAGATCTTCCCCCCGGCAGGCGGGAGGAAGCGGCCTGCCTCTGCCACCAAGAAGGCCTGGCTCGAGGTGGCAGAGGGGGTCACCTGCACCACCAACATATCGTGCACCTGTATACAGTGCAGGAGGCGCTGCAATGACCTCAGTAGGTCAGCCACAGTGAGTACACTTACTCATTCCCCTACACTCCGTCTACCACATCACCGCCCCCACCCCACATCTCCTTCTGCACTGCCAACACTACTCTATCACATCACCCCTCACACCCACTCAAACCTCATCCTCATCTTACCTGCACTTACTCACCTCGCCAGTACTCATCCCACCACTACCACTCAACCCAATCCTCATACAATCTCATGGCTCTATCTCATACTCACCCTCTCATGCATCTCTTTCATGGTCAGCCTCACTCAACCTGCCACTACCTGTGCTGCAGCCACAGGGCATGCATCACATATGTGCAGTAGGCAGCGTAAGGCAAACGTGTCATGAGCATGAAGGGGATGCACAAGGGTGTTTGAGGGTTTGTCATGGTTTTTCCTTATATTTAATTTCTGACCAACTCACATCACACATTATATTGGCACCACTACTGTCACGTCTTTGCGAATCTTGTCTGGTTTGTGTTATAATGCCCTTTCCTGAGGATCACAATGAAGACCCACAACTGATGCCACCCATTGTGTCACTGCAGAGTGGGTGTCGGTGTATTTGCAGGGCTCTTTTGTGCAGACGACTGAGAGACGTCGGCGATGTCCCCGGTGGCACCCTGGAAGGATGCGGAGGAGAAGTTGTTGAGGGCAGTGGTGACTTTGACAGTGACAGGTAAGAAGATGGTGCTCGGGCCAGCCGGAGCAGCTCGGCATGAAGGAGGCTGCAGATGTCCATGACTACATGTCGAGTGACTCTGAGCCTCCGTGTGCACTGCTGCTCAGAGAGGTCCAGGAAGCTGAGCCTCGGTCTGTGGACCCTGTGGCGAGGGTAGTGCCCTCTGCGGCGCATCTCTCGCTGCAGTTGCCCTCCCTCCTGCTGTGCAGGTGGATGTGTCACAGCACTGTGTTGTGGAGCTCCACGTGTCAGAGGTGGACGGCGTGGCCGGCGAGGCTGGTGATGCTGTTCGCCCTCCGAGGAGGTCATGACCGCAGCTACGGCGGCCCCCATCCGGAAGATGTACTTCTGAGGGGGTCCGCAAGGTAGGTACATGTCTCCGGACACCGGGGTAAGTGTGCAAGTTGGTGAATTTTGTTGTTAGGAGAAGGGTGGTGGAGGCCAAACTTTGTCCAAAGTTCAGAGTGGCCTCCTGCAATGAGTGAGGGTCTCCCTCCCACCACCTTTCAAATGGACCTTTGCAGCTGCCACAGGCTGATGGCTGCAACACGTCCATTTGAACTGGGAGTGTTTCCCCCAGTACGGGAAACAATCCCAGTTATTTGTAAAATCCCAACCCTCCTGAAATATCATGTTAATCAGGTCTGTAAACGACCTGAAATACCTAAATAAATAGCTTAAGTGGCCCCCCGCTGGCTTTAATTGCCTGCGGGAGTCCCACATGCGGGGGCTGCGCGCGCATGTTAGCGCGTCAGTGGGAAACCCGGAAGTGGGCGGGTTGGAGCCGGGCTCCCGACCCGTTCCAGGAATCCCCCATTTTCGGAGCCCCCCTGCCACGAACGCACCCGGTCGTGGGTGCTATAATCGACCCCTTTATGTCTTCCTCGCAGCTTACTTTCCCACCTAGCTTTGTATTGTCAGCAAACTTGGATACATTACACTCGGTCCCTTCATCTAAGTCATTAATATAGATTGTAAATTGCTGAGGCCCAAGCACCGATCTTTGCGGCACCCCACTAGTTACAGCCTGACAACCTGAAAACAACCCATTTATCCCTACTCTCTGTTTTCTGTCCTTTAATTCTCTGTTCATGCGACTATATTACCCCCAACCCCACGAACCCTTAGCTTGTGTAACAACCTTTTATGTGGCACCTTATTAAACGCCTTTTGAAAATCCAAATATACGACATAGGAACATGAGTAGGCCATTCAGCTCCTCATGCCTGCTCCGCCATTTGATAAGATCACGGCTGATCTGTGATCTAACTCCATATACCTGCCTTTGGCCCATATCCCTTAATACCTTTGGTTGCCAAAAAGCTATCTATCTCACATTTAAATTTAGCAATTGAGCTAGTATCAATTGCTGTTTGTGGAAGAGAGTTCCAAACTTCTACCACCCTTTGTGTGTCGAAATGTTTTCTAATCCCACTCCTGAAAGGTCTGGCTCTAATTTTTAGACTGTGCCCCCTACTCCTAAAATCCCCAACCAGCGGAAATAGTTTCTCTCTATCCACCCTATCTGTTCCCCTTAATATCTTATAAACTTCGATCAGATCACCCCTTAACCTTCGAAACTCCAGAGAATACAACCCCAATTTGTGTAATCTCTTCTCGTAACTGAACCTTTGAAGTCCAGGTATCATTCCAGTAAACCTACGCTGCACTCCCTCCAAGGCCAGTATGTCCTTCCGAAGGTGCGATGCCCAGAACTGCTCACAGTACTCCAGGTGCGGTCTAACCAGGGTTTTGTATAGCTGCAGCATAACTTCTGCCCCCTTGTACTCCAGTCCTCTAGATATAAAGGCCAACATTCCATTTGCCTTCTTGATTATTTTCTGCACCTATTCATGACACTTCAATGATCTATGTACCTGAACCCCTAAGTCCCTTTGGACATCCACTGTTTTTAACTTTTTACCATTTAGAAAGTACCCTGTTCTACTCGTTTTTGATCCAAAGTGGATGACCTCACATTTGTCTACATTGAATTCCATTTGCCACAGTTTTGCCCATTCACCTAATCTATCAATATCCCTTTGTAATTTTGTAATCAGGGGTATAAACCGATTCTGTATCACGTTAAATGTTTCTTTAAACATTTCCCACTGATCATCAGTCGTTTTACCCATTAACAGATTTGCCCAGTTTACTGTGGACAGTCTCTGTCTCATCCCATTGAAGTCGGCCTTACCCAAGTCGAGAATCTTAGCAGCTGATTCACTTTTTTCCCTTTCAAACACTACATTGAACTCGATCATGTTATGATCGCTATTGGATAGATGTTCACGCACAGGTAAGCCGTTAACTAAATCTGGTTCATTACTCATTACTAAATCTAGTATGGCTTGCCCCCTTGTTGCCTCTAGGACATACTGCTGTAGAAAACTATCCTGGACACACTCAAGAAATTCTACCTTTCTGACAGTTGCTAGTCTGCTTTTCCCAATCTATGTGAAGGTTAAAGTCCCCCATTAAGACCACCATGCCTTTCTTACACACTTGTCTAATCTCTGCATTTATACAATCGAGCACTTCAGAGCTGCTGCCAGGGCTCCTATATACAACTCCCACTATAGTCTTAGATCCTTTCCTATTTCTCAATTCAACCCATAAGGTCTCTGTTGGCTGCTTACCTCTCGTTATATCCCCCTTTATCATTGAAGTGATTTCATCTCGAATCATTAAGGCTACTCCTCCCCCTCTTCCATTTTCCCTATCTCTCCTGTAGACCTTATAACCCGATATATTTAGTTCCCAATCCTGACCATCCTGCAGCCAAGTCTCAGTAATAGCCATCATGTCATACCTTCCAATTTGAATTTGAACCTGTAGTTCATTTAATTTATTCCTTATACTCCGTGTATTTATCCCTTTATCTACCCTGCGGTTACATCCTCAAAAAACTCTGATAGATTTGTCAAACACGATTTCCCTTTCATAAAACCATGTTGACTCTGCCTAATCATATTATGATTTTCTAAGTGCCCTGTTACCACTTCCTTAATAATGGATTCCAGCATTTGCCCGACGACCAATGTCAGGCTAACTGGCCTGTCGTTCCCTGTTTTCTCTCTCCTTCCTTTCTTGAATAGCGGGGTCACATTTGCTACCTTCCAGTCCACTGGGACCGTTCTAGAATCTAGGGAATTTTGGAAGATCATAACCATTGCATCCACTATCTCTGCAGCCACATTGGATATCGGCCATCAGGTCCATAGGATTTATTGGCTTTTTGTCCCATTAGTTTGTCCAGTACTTTTTCTCGAGTGATATTAATTATTTTAAGTTCCTCACTCCCATTTACCCCTTGGTTCCCTACTATTTTTGGTATGCCTTTTGTGACTTCTACTGTGAAGACAGATACAAAATATTTGTTTAACATATCTGCCATTTCCTGATTCCCCATTATAATTTCTACTGTCTCAGCCTCTAAGGGACCAATGTTTACTTTTGCTGCTCTCTTCCTTTTTAAATACTTGTAGAAGCTCTTACGATCTGTTTTTATATTTCTTGCTAGTTTGCTTTCATATTCTATTTCCTCTCTTTTTATCAATTTTTTGGTCGTCCTTTGTTGATTTCTAAAACTCTCCCAATCCCCAGGCTTATTACTCTTCTTGGCAACATTATAGGCATCTTCTTTTAACCTAATACTCTCCTTAACTTCTTTAGTTAGCCACGGATGGATCACTTTTCCTGTGGAGTTTTTATTTCTCAATGGAATGTGTATTTGTTGAGAATATTGAAATATTTCTTTAAATGTTTGCCATTGCTTTTCAACTGTCAAACCCTTTAATTTAATTTCCCAATCTGCCTTTGACAACTCGCCCCTCATACCTATGTAATTGGCTTTATTTAAGTTTAAGACTCTAGTTGCTAATTTAAGTACTTTACTTTCAAACTGAATGTGAAATTCTATCATATTATGATCACTCTTCCCCAGAGGTTCTTTTACTGTGATTTAATTAACCCTATGTCATTACATAATACATGATCTAAAATAGCCTGTTTGCTGGTTGGTTCCATGACGTCTTGCTCTAGGAAACCATTTTGAATACATTCCATGAACCCCGTCTTCCAAACTACCTTTGCCAATTTGATTTGCCCAGTCTATATGAAGATTAAAGTCCCCACAATTACTGCATTTCCTTTGTTACAAGCTCCTATTATTTCATGATTAATACTCTGTCCAACGGTATAGCTACTATTAGGGGGCCGATAAACTACTCCCACTTGTTATTTCTTATTTCCACCCATATTGATTCTACTTCCTGATCTTCAGAGCTAAATCCTTTCTCACCACTGTCCTTATGTAATCCTTTATAATTAGGGCTACACCCTCTCCTTTCCCATTCTACCTGTCTTTTCTAAATGTCATGTACCCTGGATTATTTAGTTCCTAACCTTGGTCATTTTGCAACCATGTCTCTGTAATGGCTATTAGGTCAAACCCATTTATCTCTGTTTGAGCCATTAATTCATCTATCTTGTAACAAATGCTCCGTGATAAAGAGCCCTTAATTTTGACTTTTTACCATTTTTTCTTGATTTGACCTTACTTGTTGCATTATTATTGGTAAACCCTCTGACCCTTGCTGTCACACTCTGCTTATGTTTACCCAAGTCACTACACTGTTCTTGGTGCTAGTTGAATGATTGGATTGTTGGGCGTATGTGAAGGATTCCAGTGGGTTTGGGACCAGATCTTTGGACTAGTTGAATGATTCCAGCGTCCACTGGATTTTGGATTGGTTTTGGGGGTAGGTGAAGGATTGCAGGGTCCATTAGGATTGTGATTGCTTTGTTGGGGTTTAATGAAGGATGCCAGTATCCAGTGGCTTTGGGATCAGGTGATTGCGGGAAGGAGAAGGGGAAGAATTCCAGTGTTCACTGGGTTTGAGATTGGATTGTCGGGGGTAGGTTAAGGTTCCAGTGTTCACTGGGTTTGAGATTGGATTGTCAGGGGTAGGTTAAGGTTCCAGTGTCCAGTGGTTGTGAGATTGGATTGTCGGGGGTAGGTTAAGGTCCCAGTGTCCAGTGGTTGTGAGATTGGATTGTCGGGGGTAGGTTAAGGTTCCAGTGTCCAGTGGTTGTGAGATTGGATTGTCGGGGGTAGGTTAAGGTTCCAGTGTCCAGTGGTTGTGAGATTGGATTGTCGGGGGTAGGTTAAGGTTCCAGTGTCCAGTGGTTGTGAGATTGGATTGTCGGGGGTAGGTGATAGATTCCAGTGCCCAAGTGGTTCGGGATTGTTTTATGAGCGGCAGACGCTCAGTGCTAAAGTAATTAGTGAAATTGTACCTTTCAGAAGAATCATTCTAATATGCACACATGTTAGCACTCAATGCCTAGATCAGCATGACACAATCATTTTGAATAAAAAGGTCATTAAATTGTCAGTGGAGAGCATCGACAGGATTGTTGCTACACAGAGATTGAAAATTAACCAAGTCCCACTTGGAATTCTCAGCCACTGCAATGTTATACAATGATTTTTCTATTGTTTAATTGTTTTCCGCTAGTATGCACAAATGTATCTACACATCTCCTTCACATACACATCAGTATATAGGCACACACACATACCTATATAGTATCATTGATGGGATAGGGTTTATATATTTACTCGTAGGAACATAGGAATTACTAGACGAGGAAAGACCAAGATCCATCCAGTTCACCTTCTGCCACCTTGGGTAGTCGAACGTACAATATTAATGGAGTTATTGACTAATCATAGCAATCAATCTCAATCAATTAGTCTACAACAGATCCAGACATGAGGTGAGAAAAATCCCAATGGTGGAAAGCTTTGGAAACCACAGATCCAAAATCACCTTTTTACTCCCAAGCATGCTAGACTTACCACATGTCATGTCTCAAATTATTCATATACTGTATCCCATTCATTCTTTGTCAAACACACTCTTGCCCTCTTTACACTTCAGTGCAGTACTGAGGGAGTGCTGCATTGTCGGAGGTGACATCTTTCGGATGATACGTTAAAAAGAGCCCTCTCAGGTGGACTTAAAAATTCCCACAGTATTATTCGAAGAAGGGCAGGGGAGTTCTCCTGGTGTCCTGGCCAATATTCATCTCTCAATCAATACCACCAAAACAGATTACCTGGTCATTATCTTATTGCTGTTTGTGGGACCTTGCTGTGCTGATTTGTGACAGTCCATTTCTGCCATTGGCTGTAGCTGTCGTATCAGAAAATGCAAGGGAGCTGCAGACCACATTCACTGATCTTCTATTCACACAGATCTTTTTTTTTGTAACAATAAATTCTTCCTCAAAGTTTAATTTTATTTCAATCTGTCAATAATTCCAGGGAACTGGTTTCCTCATCTGCACACATTTAAGGTTGGATATTGAACTTGTTCCTTAGATTTCTGCAGACTGTTCATGTTTAGAGGAACTGAGCCTTAAGGTAAGGGTCCCTAAAACAGCATTTGGGTCCATTTTCTGTGGATTCCAATGAGGGCAAAATGAGCATTTCCATCACTGAGTAGCAAGTCCTGAAGTGCTGCTAAATCTTGCCCAGAAGGCTCTTGGATTCTTTTCACCACAGGGATTGGTAATTTTTTTTCAGCAAGAGATGTAGGACAGCAGCTGGCTTTATAATGTTAACCTTGCTTGGCAGGTCATACTAGAGAAGTTGTTTAAAAATTGGTGCAGTTGTATGCAAATAGGTAGTTCTACAAACTGCATAATTATGGAGTCACTATCTTTCTACATTCAGGATTCTCTGGGACTCGTTCATCACTTCTCTCCTCCTCAGTAAGTGATTATAACCTTTTCCACCTCAGCACTAGAATGCATCTATCTCAGTATAGCTGGGACCCAAACATATAACGTGTTCACACCAAGACCCACTCAACCATCATCCATCTCCACACTGGTCACACTGGCTCCTGGTACCTTAATGTCTCCAATTTAAAATTCTCATCCTTGTGTTTAAACCCTCTCATGCCATTCTTTCTAATGGATGGGTGCTTAAAGTAACACTAGGAACTTTTCCTGTAGTGATGAACCTGCACAAAAAAGCTTCATGGCTGCAGTATTCTTAATTCTTTTTCATTCCACAGCTCCTCGCACTTTTTCTCTGTCTTTTCCATGTCTTCTTCAGTTTAGCATCTTGTCTCATGTCCCTTTATCTTCCATTGTCCCAAGTAACGCTGCATTGGGAGTCTGTGTGTGAGCGAGCTGACCTGGAGGATAAGAGGACGATTCTCTGCAGAAACTCTTCTTTGTCTGAGAGAAGGTCTTTCACATACAGAAGAAAACCACTCATCTCTCTTACTTTTGTTCCGATAAGTACCTTGTTATAGTGGGAACCTTTCATAGAAATGATGATAATGCTCTTCCTATAAGATTTATACAGAGAACCCATCATATCAGGAGCCTGTCTAGAATGGGACTTGAGATCTCCGCTCTTCCACTAACTATGCGAATGCAGTATTAACCCCTAGGTATCTGTGTGCAGAAAAACCTTTCCGTAAAGTTTCTGTCATTCAGGAATAATAATAGAAAGTGCCGGAAATGCACAGCGGGTCAGTCAGCATCTGAAAGAGAAGGACAGGCTCCTGGTCCAACAATGCCTCGATTTTAAAATTCTCAAACTTGTTTTCAAATTCCTCCATGGCCTCGCCCCTCCTATCTCTGTAACCTCCTCCAGCCCTACAGCCCTCCGAGATTTCTGCGTTCCTCCAATTCTGGTCTCTTGCACATCCCTGATTTTCGTTGCCCCACCATTGGCGGCCGTGCCTTCAGCTGCCTTAGCCCTAAGCTCTGGGATTCACTCCCTAAACCTCTCGCCTCTCTACCTCTCTCCTCCTTTAAGGCGCTCCTTAAAACTTACTTCTTTGGCCAAGCTTTTGGTCACCTGTCCTAATATCTCCTCATGTGGCTTGGTGTCAAATTTTGTTTGATAATCACTCCTGTGAAGCACCATGGGACGTTTTACTGCATAAAAGGCACTGTTTAAATGGGAATTGCTGTTTTTGTTGTACACCAGTTCTAATGGACATTGAATGTTTGGTGGGATTCTGCCTCAGAATGGGCAAAGACTTCCTTCTGAAACACTAACCTGTCTTTTCTCTTTCCTTCCTACTGTGAATCTCTAGTATTTTCTGTTTTAAATTCAGATTTTCTTTTCATCTCTAGTTCCTGTTGTTATGTCCTGGTGTTTTTATCAATGCTTTTATGTAATTCTGAGAATTTTACCTGTGTGTAATCCTAGGAGCCGATCTCCATCTTATCTGATTTGTGACTAATCAAGTGGCAGTGGGTCGAGGTGGTGCAATCCTCCTCAAAAATGGTCAAATCCTTCCCATTATCCCTCTTCGAGAGGAGCCTGCCTGAGTGTGCTATCTTGGTGTTAATACGAGATCTGCAGCAGGCTCTGTGCCCTTGTAACAGATTATTATTTTTTTCCTCAATGCTAGTATTCTAACATTGCCCGTTATCAACATGCTGCAGTTTTCTGCAGTGAAATGAGGTTCCAGGATAATGTGGGGCTCTGAGGAAGCAATGTCTGATTGTACCTGCTTGTGTTGCATTGTCTGGTGTGTCAGGAGACAGCCGTTTGTGATCTCAGCGTTCTCTGGGCGTGTTCCAAAGAGAGTCAAATGCAGACTTTCTTTTTCTTTTCAAGTCTGGATTTAGACCGGCTGTCACTGCCTCGCCATTCTGGCGCATTCCGCAGGGCCCCATTAGATTCTTCTGCATGGCTGATCTGTGCCGGAGCATCACAGGTAAAATGAGCAATCGCAGTACATAGGGTCGGGAAAGAAAGACTGATTCAGCCCAACATTCACATGAATAACACAGACAAAGGAGGCCATTCAGCCAGTCTCAGCTCATCTATTCAGAAAGTCCCTACAGTGACCCTCCCATCACTGTATCTAGCTGGCTCTCGACTAACTGAGGTTTTTGCCTCCAGTACTTAACTAACACTGGAAAGTTAATTGATAAAACAGTTGGCTTATCAAGAATACTTGAAGGGAAAAAAATTGCAGGGCTACGAGGAAAGAACAGGAAAATGGGACTAACTGGATTGCTCTTACAAAGAGCCAGCATGGGCCCAATTGGCCGAATGGCCTCCTTCTGTGCTGTAATCATTCTATGATTCCAAACTCAACTGGACCAGCCATATAAATGGGGTGGCTACCAGAGCAGGTCAGAGGCTGGGTATTCTGCAGCAAGTTGCTCACCTCCTGACTCCCCAAAGCCTTTCCACCACCTACAAGGCACAAGTCAGGAGTGTGATGGAATACTCTCCACTTGCCTGGATGAGTGCAGCTCCAACAACACTTAAGGAGCTTGACACCATCCAGGACAGAGCAGCCCACTTGACCGGCACCCCATTCACCACCTTAAACATTCACTCCCTCCAACACCGGTGCACTGTGGCTATTGTGTGTACCATCCACAGGATGCACTGCAGCAACTCGCCAAGGCTTCTTCAACAGCACCTCCCAACCCGTGACCTCTACCACCTAGAAGGACAAGGGCAGCAGGTGCATGGGAACACCATCAACTCCAGGTTCCCTTCCGACCTTGGTCACACACCATCACGTCTTGGACATATATCGTTGTTCCTTCATCATCACTGGGTCAAAATCCTGGAAGTCTCTACTTAACTGCACTGTGGGAGAACCTTCACCACATGGACTGCAGTGGTTCAAGAAGAAGGCCCATCGCCACCTTCTCAAGGGGCATCGAGGGGAGGGCAATATATATCAGCCTTGCCCGTTCCCGAGAATGGAAAAAAACACAAGGTATTTTCTACAGAAGCCAATGCAGTATTTCCATGTTGTGCCTCCCAAAAGAAACTGGGGATGCCTTCTGTCCCTGACACCCAATGTCCACCTGACTCAATTTTTGAGAGGGCCTGAAAATGGGCAGCCAGCCCTCCTGCCCGAAACAGGAGCCTGACTCCAATACTCGGCTGGCGGTAGGTCCCTGGCACCATTTCCAGGCACCAATTGGCAGAGGGTGCGGCATGCAGGCTCCGCCCATTGGTACCGGATGTGGAGTAGTTCAGTCGGTCCTTAAACGGATTGCTGGGGACCTCAGGAAAAACTGGGCCAAATCCTCAGTTTCCACTGACTCTGGGACGAGAAGGAGTGCGAATGCTCCTCCTGGCCCCACAAAGACCTTCCCACCCACTGCCGGCTGCTCATTGCTGCCCCCCCCCCCCACTTTAAGGTTTGACTTTGAGCCCAGCTCTGTGGAGGTGCTGCCAGATTACCCCCTGCCCCCCCCAATGTTGGTGCTTGTTGAGAGCTGCCAGCTCGCCGATCAAATCCAAATAAGGCCTGGCCATGAAAGTGGTTTGGGCTGCTCACCAGCGCCATCGGGTGGGCAATGCAATCACTTGAAAATCAACGCCACTGCCTTTTAACACCCGAGTTTGACATCTAATCATTGCTTTGGGATTATCTTACCTTCTCTCGAACTCCTTACTTCCTTTGTGGTGTTCTGCATTGCTAACCTTACCTCTACCCCAGTCCTAACCCTAATCGGGACCCCATTCCTAACCCTAATCGGGACCCCATTCCTAATCCTAATTGGGACCCCATTCCTAATCCTAATTGGGACCCCATTCCTAATCCTAATTGGGACCCCATTCCTAATCCTAATCGGGACCCCATTCCTAATCCTAATTGGGACCCTATTCCTAATCCTAATCAGGACCCCAGCCAGTAGCAAAGAATTCCGGAACAGTACCCCAATGACTCAGTGAATCTTTCCAGTCAATGGCTGAACCATACAGAGCAGGAAGGCCCTAAGATTGGGCTGAATTAACTGAGCTCAGCCCAGAAGCTCAGGCCAGGGCTCTCTCTCCTGATCCACTATCCAGCGAACTCACTGGATGTCTGCATGTGTGACCATTAGGTGAGGAGAGGACCACAAGGCCTCACGGTCGAATAGCTTGCTGCTGCTCTGGTGATGCTAACATGCAAATATTAGCCACTTAGGCAAAATGCTGGTTGGTGTTTGGTGCCTGTGGAATAGTATCCTTCAGAAGTAGAGGGCAGGAAATGTCGAGAAAGGAAAGGAAATATTGGGGCAGAGTAAGAATTGCAGCTGGAGTTGAATGGAGCTCGAACACAGCTCTGGCACTGGGAACAGTGGCTTGATTGCGGTCTAGGAAGTGGAATAGAGAGAGAAGGGAGTTCTAAGGGCAGACTGTTTGACTCCCACATCAGGAATATGAGTTCAGCCTGGGTTGGCAGTCAAAGTCAGCTATTTCAAATAGCCAGGAAACTAAAGAAAAAGGCATACTCTAAATACATAGACAACAAAGGAGAGGATTGCAAAACAGAATACAAAGAGGTTAAGAAAGAAGTCAAAAAAACAATTAGGAAAGCAAAGAGAAACTACAAAATTAAATTATTAAGCAAAGTAAAAAGAAATAGTAAAGTATTCTACAGACACATAAATAATAAAAGGAAAATCAGGATAGAGATCGGGCCACTAAGGGATACAGACGATAAACTCACAGCAAAATGGCAGAAATATTGAATAATTACTTTGCTTCAGTATTTACCAGGGAGACTGACATGGTGGGCAGGACATTAGAAAAATAGATCGAAAAAGATATAAAGACATTTAAGATAGAAAAGGGGGAGATAATTGATAAACTAATCAAACTTAGAGAGGATAAAAGCCCTGGTCCAGATGGACTGCATCCGTGCATATTAAAAGAAGTTAGGGAAGAGATAGCAGAGGCACTATTACATATATATAAAAAATCATTAGAAAAGGGAATAGTGCCAGAGGACTGGTGGACAGCTAATGTTATTCCTATATTTAAAAAGGAGATAGAACCAGTCCAGGGAACTATAGACCAATTAGCTTAATGTCGGTGGTAGGAAAGATAATGGAATCTTTACTCAAAGATGTAATAGAAAAACATCTGGAAACCAAAAATATAATAAAGAATAATCAGCTTGGATTTCAGAAGGGAAAGTCATGCTTGACCAGCCTTATTGAATTCTTTGAAGAAGTAACAAAAAAGGTAGACAAGGGTAATGCAGTAGATGTGATATATTTGGATTTTCAAAAGGCCTTCGATAAGGTATCGCATTGTAGACTCATGACTAAGGTCAGAGCATGTGGAGTCAGGGGACAGGTAGCAGAATGGATAGCAAGCTGGCTACAAAACAGAAAACAGAGAGTAGGGGTTAAAGGTGGTTACTCAGACTGGCAAAAGGTGGGAAGTGGTGTTCCACAGGGATCGGTGCTGGGACCACCGTTGTTCACCATTTATATTAACAATTTGAATTCAAGAATTGGAAGTACAATTTCAAAATCTGTGGACGACACCAAATTGGGGGGGTGAGGTTAATTCTGAGGAGGACTGTGACAAAATACAGGAAGACATTAATAAACTTGCAGAATGGGCGTGTAATTGGCAAATGAATATCAATATAGAGAAGTGTGAGGTGCTGGTAGGAAGAATGAGGGGGGCAAATACTGCTTGGATAATAAGAGTCTAAATGGGGTAGAGGAGCAGAGGGATCTGGGGGCACAGATACACAAATCACTAAAAGCAGCGATTTTAAGGTTAATAAGGCCATAAAAAAAAGCAAACCAAGCATTGGGGTTCATTTCTAGAGGGATAGAATTGAAAAGCAGAGAAGTTATGTTAAACTTGTATAGAAGGATGTAGAGGCATTGGAGGGGGTGCAAAAAAGATTTATTAGGATGATACCAGAACTGAAAGGTTACATCTGTCAGGAAAGATTGAACAGGCTGGGGCTCTTTTCTCTAGAAAAGAGAAGACTGAGGAGTGACCTGATAGAGGTCTTCAAGATTATGAAGGGTTTTGATGGGGCAGACATAGAGAAGATGTTTCGATTTTTCGGGGAGACCAGAACTTGGGGCTATAAATATAAGGTAGTCACTATTCAATCCAATAGGGAATTCAGGAGAAACTTCTTTACCCAGAGTGTGGTAAGAATATGGAATTCGCTACCACAAGAAGTAGTTGAAGCGAATAACAGAGATACATTTAAAGGGAAGCTAGATAGACACATGAGGGAGAAAGGAATAGAAGGATATGCTGATAGGGGTAGATGAAGAAGGGAGGGAGCATAAACACCGACATGGTTGAACCAAATTGCCTGTTTCTGTGCTGTACATTCTATGTAATTCTATGTAACAAGGGGACATAATCTTAAAATTAGAGCTGGGCCACTCAGGAGCGAAATCAGGAAGCTCTTCTTCACACAAAGGGTAGTGGAAAGCAGGCTGTTGAAGCATATCGCAGAGAAGTCCAACAGCCAGACTGCCCTGTGTCAACACCGATTGACTGCACTGTGTAGATATCTAAGGCCTAGACTATCCTGTCTTCAGGTCTTGTTGCTAAGGGAATGCTGCGTGAGCCCTTGTTGCTATGGGAACTGATCCTTACTCGAGAGCACACTGGGAGAAGAGAAAATGGTGACTTATCTTGCAAACTGCTTAAAGTGAATAGAGCTGGGTTATTTATTTACTTTTACTTCTAAATAGGCTGCATATTTTCACAAACAAAAACCCAAGCACTTGTCATTGGGAATGTGAGTCTCGAATAGGCTTGTCTGACATTTTGTTACTCAGGATATGCTGCATAATAGCCAGCTGGTTAAGGAAATGATGTTCCTCACCTGTTGATCTGATATTTTTGGCAAAGTAAAATATTTAAATGGTGTTAAAAAGCACATTTTGACAAGAATACATATTTAAATGAAAAGGGATGCTTGCAATGTCAGATTCAAATGAGCTGGTAGAAGACATGTCAGGAGCCTGGGCACTATCTGATGTACCAGGAGCCTGGGCACTATCTAATGTACCAGGAGCCTGGGCACTATCTAATGTACCAGGAGCCTGGGCACTATCTAATGTACCAGGAGCCTGGGCACTATCTGATGTACCAGGAGCCTGGGCACTATCTAATGTACCAGGAGCCTGGGCACTATCTAATGTACCAGGAGCCTGGGCACTATCTAATGTACCAGGAGCCTGGGCACTATCTAATGTACCAGGAGCCTGGGCACTATCTAATGTACCAGGAGCCTGGACACTATCTAATGTACCAGGAGCCTGGACACTATCTAATGTACCAGGAGCCTGGGCACTATCTAATGTACCAGGAGCCTGGACACTATCTAATGTACCAGGAGCCTGGGCACTATCTAATGTACCAGGAGCCTGGGCACTATCTGATGTACCAGGAGCCTGGGCACTATCTAATGTACCAGGAGCCTGGGCACTATCTGATGTACCAGGAGTCTGGGCACTATCTAATGTACCAGGAGCCTGGACACTATCTGATGTACCAGAAGCCTGGGCGCACTATCTGATGTACCAGGAGCCTGGGCACTATCTAATGTACCAGGAGCCTGGGCACTATCTAATGTACCAGGAGCCTGGGCACTATCTAATGTACCAGGAGCCTGGGCACTATCTAATGTACCAGGAGCCTGGGCACTATCTGATGTACCAGGAGCCTGGGCACTATCTAATGTACCAGGAGCCTGGGCACTATCTGATGTACCAGGAGTCTGGGCACTATCTAATGTACCAGGAGCCTGGACACTATCTGATGTACCAGAAGCCTGGGCACTATCTGATGTACCAGGAGCCTGGGCACTATCTAATGTACCAGGAGCCTGGGCACTATCTAATGTACCAGGAGCCTGGGCACTATCTAATGTACCAGGAGCCTGGGCACTATCTAATGTACCAGGAGCCTGGGCACTATCTAATGTACCAGGAGCCTGGGCACTATCTAATGTACCAGGAGCCTGGGCACTATCTGATGTACCAGGAGCCTGGGCACTATCTAATGTACCAGGAGCCTGGACACTATCTAATGTACCAGGAGCCTGGACACTATCTAATGTACCAGGAGTCTGGACACTATCTAATGTACCAGGAGCCTGGGCACTATCTAATGTACCAGGAGCCTGGGCACTATCTAATGTACCAGGAGCCTGGGCACTATCTAATGTACCAGGAGCCTGGGCACTATCTAATGTACCAGGAGCCTGGGCACTATCTGATGTACCAGGAGCCTGGGCACTATCTAATGTACCAGGAGCCTGGACACTATCTAATGTACCAGGAGCCTGGACACTATCTAATGTACCAGGAGTCTGGACACTATCTAATGTACCAGGAGCCTGGGCACTATCTGATGTACCAGGAGCCTGGACACTATCTAATGTACCAGGAGCCTGGGCACTATCTGATGTACCAGGAGCCTGGGCACT
The DNA here is from genome assembly GCF_035084215.1 of Heptranchias perlo. Taxonomy (NCBI): domain Eukaryota; kingdom Metazoa; phylum Chordata; class Chondrichthyes; order Hexanchiformes; family Hexanchidae; genus Heptranchias; species Heptranchias perlo. Next base: position 61,308,277 of record NC_090341.1, on the reverse strand, counting down.
ATCTGATGTACCAGGAGTCTGGACACTATCTGATGTACCAGGAGTCTGGGCACTATCTGATGTACCAGGAGCCTGGACACTATCTAATGTACCAGGAGTCTGGGCACTATCTGATGTACCAGGAGCCTGGACACTATCTGATGTACCAGAAGCCTGGGCACTATCTAATGTACCAGGAGTCTGGGCACTATCTGATGTACCAGGAGTCTGGGCACTATCTAATGTACCAGGAGCCTGGGCACTATCTAATGTACCAGGAGCCTGGGCACTATCTAATGTACCAGGAGCCTGGGCACTATCTAATGTACCAGGAGCCTGGGCACTATCTAATGTACCAGGAGCCTGGGCACTATCTAATGTACCAGGAGCCTGGGCACTATCTGATGTACCAGGAGCCTGGGCACTATCTAATGTACCAGGAGCCTGGGCACTATCTAATGTACCAGGAGCCTGGGCACTATCTAATGTACCAGGAGCCTGGGCACTATCTAATGTACCAGGAGCCTGGGCACTATCTGATGTACCAGAAGCCTGGGCACTATCTGATGTACCAGGAGCCTGGACACTATCTGATGTACCAGAAGCCTGGGCACTATCTGATGTACCAGGAGCCTGGGCACTATCTAATGTACCAGGAGCCTGGACACTATCTGATGTACCAGAAGCCTGGGCACTATCTAATGTACCAGGAGTCTGGGCACTATCTGATGTACCAGGAGTCTGGGCACTATCTGATGTACCAGAAGCCTGGGCACTATCTGATGTACCAGGAGCCTGGACACTATCTAATGTACCAGGAGCCTGGACACTATCTGATGTACCAGAAGCCTGGGCACTATCTAATGTACCAGGAGTCTGGGCACTATCTGATGTACCAGGAGTCTGGGCACTATCTGATGTACCAGAAGCCTGGGCACTATCTGATGTACCAGAAGCCTGGGCACTATCTAATGTACCAGGAGTCTGGGCACTATCTGATGTACCAGGAGTCTGGGCACTATCTGATGTACCAGAAGCCTGGGCACTATCTGATGTACCAGGAGCCTGGACACGATCTAATGTACCAGAAGCCTGGGCACTATCTAATGTACCAGGAGTCTGGGCACTATCTAATGTACCAGGAGCCTGGGCACCATCTAATGTACCAGGAGCCTGGGCACTATCTAATGTACCAAGAGCCTGGGCACTATCTAATGTACCAGAAGCCTGGGCACTATCTAATGTACCAGGAGCCTGGACACTATCTAATGTACCAGGAGCCTGGACACTATCTAATGTACCAGGAGCCTGGGCACTATCTAATGTACCAGGAGCCTGGACACTATCTAATGTACCAGGAGCCTGGGCACTATCGAATGTACCAGGAGCCTGGACACTATCTAATGTACCAGGAGCCTGGGCACTATCTAATGTACCAGGAGCCTGGGCACTATCTAATGTACCAGGAGCCTGGGCACTATCTGATGTACCAGGAGCCTGGGCACTATCTGATGTACCAGGAGCCTGGACACTATCTAATGTACCAGGAGCCTGGGCACTATCTGATGTACCAGGAGCCTGGACACTATCTAATGTACCAGGAGTCTGGGCACTATCTGATGTACCAGAAGCCTGGGCACTATCTAATGTACCAGGAGCCTGGGCACTATCTAATGTACCAGGAGCCTGGACACTATCTAATGTACCAGGAGCCTGGGCACTATCTAATGTACCAGGAGCCTGGGCACTATCTAATGTACCAGGAGCCTGGGCACTATCTAATGTACCAGGAGCCTGGACACTATCTAATGTACCAGGAGCCTGGGCACTATCTAATGTACCAGGAGCCTGGGCACTATCTAATGTACCAGGAGCCTGGGCACTATCTGATGTACCAGGAGCCTGGGCACTATCTGATGTACCAGGAGCCTGGACACTATCTAATGTACCAGGAGCCTGGGCACTATCTGATGTACCAGGAGCCTGGACACTATCTAATGTACCAGGAGTCTGGGCACTATCTGATGTACCAGAAGCCTGGGCACTATCTAATGTACCAGGAGCCTGGACACTATCTAATGTACCAGGATTCTGGGCACTATCTGATGTACCAGGAGCCTGGACACTATCTAATGTACCAGGAGTCTGGGCACTATCTGATGTACCAGAAGCCTGGGCACTATCTAATGTACCAGGAGCCTGGACACTATCTGATGTGTCAGGAGTCTGGACACTATCTGATGTACCAGAAGCCTGGGCACTATCTAATGTACCAGGAGCCTGGGCACTATCTAATGTACCAGAAGCCTGGGCACTATCTAATGTACCAGGAGCCTGGGCACTATCTAATGTACCAGGAGCCTGGGCACTATCTGATGTACCAGGAGCCTGGGCACTATCTAATGTACCAGGAGCCTGGGCACTATCTAATGTACCAGAAGCCTGGGCACTATCTAATGTACCAGGAGCCTGGGCACTATCTAATGTACCAGGAGCCTGGGCACTATCTGATGTACCAGGAGTCTGGGCACTATCTGATGTACCAGAAGCCTGGGCACTATCTAATGTACCAGGAGCCTGGGCACTATCTGATGTACCAGAAGCCTGGGCACTATCTAATGTACCAGGAGCCTGGGCACTATCTAATGTACCAGGAGCCTGGGCACTATCTGATGTACCAGGAGCCTGGGCACTATCTGATGTACCAGGAGCCTGGGCACTATCTGATGTACCAGGAGCCTGGGCACTATCTAATGTACCAGGAGCCTGGGCACTATCTGATGTACCAGGAGCCTGGGCACTATCTAATGTACCAGGAGCCTGGGCACTATCTGATGTACCAGGAGCCTGGGCACTATCTGATGTACCATGAGCCTGGGCACTATCTAATGTACCAGGAGCCTGGGCACTATCTGATGTACCAGGAGCCTGGGCACTATCTAATGTACCAGAAGCCTGGGCACTATCTAATGTACCAGGAGCCTGGGCACTATCTAATGTACCAGGAGCCTGGGCACTATCTGATGTACCAGGAGCCTGGGCACTATCTAATGTACCAGGAGCCTGGGCACTATCTGATGTACCAGGAGCCTGGGCACTATCTAATGTACCAGAAGCCTGGGCACTATCTAATGTACCAGGAGCCTGGGCACTATCTAATGTACCAGGAGCCTGGGCACTATCTAATGTACCAGGAGCCTGGGCACTATCTAATGTACCAGGAGCCTGGGCACTATCTGATGTACCAGAAGCCTGGGCACTATCTAATGTACCAGGAGCCTGGGCACTATCTGTTGTACCAGGAGCCTGGGCACTATCTAATGTACCAGGAGTCTGGGCACTATCTAATGTACCAGGAGTCTGGGCACTTTCTGATGTACCAGGAGCCTGGGCATTATCTAATGTACCAGGAGCCTGGACACTATCTGATGTGTCAGGAGTCTGGACACTATCTGATGTACCAGAAGCCTGGGCACTATCTAATGTACCAGGAGCCTGGACACTATCTGATGTGTCAGGAGTCTGGACACTATCTGATGTACCAGAAGCCTGGGCACTATCTAATGTACCAGGAGCCTGGACACTATCTGATGTGTCAGGAGTCTGGGCACTATCTAATGTACCAGGAGCCTGGACACTATCTGATGTGTCAGGAATCTGGACACTATCTAATGTACCAGGAGCCTGGGCATTATCTAATGTACCAGGAGCCTGGACACTATCTGATGTACCAGAAGCCTGGGCATTATCTAATGTACCAGGAGCCTGGGCACTATCTAATTTACCAGGAGTCTGGGCACTATCTAATGTACCAGGAGCCTGGGCATTATCTAATGTACCAGGAGTCTGGGCACTATCTAATGTACCAGGAGTCTGGGCACTATCTAATGTACCAGGAGCCTGGGCATTATCTAATGTACCAGGAGTCTGGGCACTATCTAATGTACCAGGAGCCTGGGCACTATCTAATGTACCAGGAGCCTGGGCATTATCTAATGTACCAGGAGCCTGGGCACTATCTAATGTACCAGGAGTCTGGGCACTATCTAATGTACCAGGAGTCTGGGCACTATCTAATGTACCAGGAGCCTGGGCATTATCTAATGTACCAGGAGCCTGGACACTATCTGATGTGTCAGGAGTCTGGACACTATCTGATGTACCAGAAGCCTGGGCATTATCTAATGTACCAGGAGCCTGGACACTATCTGATGTGTCAGGAGTCTGGGCACTATCTGATGTACCAGGAGCCTGGGCACTATCTAATGTACCAGGAGCCTGGGCACTATCTAATGTACCAGGAGCCTGGACACTATCTGATGTGTCAGGAGTCTGGGCACTATCTAATGTACCAGGAGCCTGGACACTATCTGATGTGTCAGGAGTCTGGACACTATCTGATGTACCAGAAGCCTGGGCACTATGTAATGTACCAGGAGCCTGGGCACTATCTAATGTACCAGGAGCCTGGGCACTATCTAATGTACCAGGAGCCTGGGCATTATCTAATGTACCAGGAGCCTGGGCACTATCTAATGTACCAGGAGCCTGGGCACTATCTAATGTACCAGGAGCCTGGGCACTATCTAATGTACCAGGAGCCTGGGCACTATCTAATGTACCAGGAGCCTGGGCACTATCTAATGTACCAGGAGCCTGGGCACTATCTAATGTACCAGGAGACTGGGCACTATCTAATGTACCAGGAGCCTGGGCCTTCTCTGACGTACCAGGAGTCTGGGCCCTCTCTGACATACCGAGAGTCTGGGCCCTCTCTGACGTACCAGGAGTCTGGGCCCTCTCTGACGTACCAGGAGTCTGGGCCCTCTCTGACGTACCAGGAGTCTGGGCCCTCTCTGACGTACCAGGAGTCTGGGCCCTCTCTGACGTACCAGGAGTCTGGGCCCTATCTGACGTACCACGAGTCTGGGCCCTCTCTGACGTACCAAGAGTCTGGGCCCTCTCTGACGTACCAAGAGTCTGGGCCCTCTCTGACGTACCAGGATGCTGGGCCCTCTCTGACGTACCAAGAGTCTGGGCCCTCTCTGACGTACCAAGAGTCTGGGCCCTATCTGACGTACCAGGATTCTGGGCCCTCTCTGACGTGCCAAGAGTCTGGGCCCTCTCTGACGTACCAAGAGTCTGGGCCCTATCTGATGATCCAGGAGTCTGGGCCCTCTCTGACGTACCAAGAGTCTGGGCCCTCTCTGACGTACCAAGAGTCTGGGCCCTATCTGACGTACCAAGAGTCTGGGCCCTATCTGACGTACCAAGAGTCTGGGCCCTCTCTGACGTACCAGGATTCTGGGCCCTCTCTGACGTACCAAGAGTCTTGGCCCTCTCTGACGTACCAAGAGTCTGGGCCCTATCTGACATACCAGGATTCTGGGCCCTCTCTGACGTACCAGGAGTCTGGGCCCTCTCTGACGTAACAGGAGTCTGGGCCCTATCTGACGTACCAGGAGTCTGGGCCCTTTCTGACGTACCAGGAGTCTGGGCCCTCTCTGACGTAACAGGAGTCTGGGCCCTCTCTGACGTACCAGGAGTCTGGGCCCTCTCTGACGTAACAGGAGTCTGGGCCCTCTCTGACGTACCAAGAGTCTGGGCCCTCTCTGACGTACCAGGAGTCTGGGCCCTCTCTGACGTAACAGGAGTCTGGGCCCTATCTGACGTACCACGAGTCTGGGTCCTCTCTGACGTACCAAGAGTCTGGGCCCTCTCTGACGTACCAAGAGTCTGGGCCCTCTCTGACGTACCAAGAGTCTGGGCCCTCTCTGACGTACCAAGAGTCTGGGCCCTCTCTGACGTACCAGGAGTCTGGGCCCTCTCTGACGTACCAGGAGTCTGGGCCCTCTCTGACGTACCAGGAGTCTGGGCCCTCTCTGACGTACCAGGAGTCTGGGCCCTCTCTGACGTACCAGGAGTTTGGGCCCTATCTGACGTACCAGGAGTCTGGGCCCTCTCTGACGTACCAGGAGTCTGGGCCCTCTCTGACGTACCAGGAGTCTGGGCCCTCTCTGACGTACCAGGAGTCTGGGCACTATCTGACGTACCAAGAGTCTGGGCCCTATTGATGTACCAAGAGTCTGGGCCCTATTGATGTACCAAGAGTCTGGGCCCTATTGATGTACCAAGAGTCTGGGCCCTCTCTGACGTACCAAGAGTCTGGGCCCTATCTGACGTACCAGGAGTCTGGGCCCTCTCTGACGTACCAGGAGTCTGGGCCCTATCTGACGTACCAAGAGTCTGGGCCCTATCTGACGTACCAAGAGTCTGGGCCCTATCTGACGTACCAAGAGTCTGGGCCCTATCTGACGTACCAAGAGTCTGGGCACTATCTGACGTACCAAGAGTCTGGGCCCTCTCTGACGTACCAAGAGTCTGGGCCCTATCTGACGTACCAAGAGTCTGGGCCCTATCTGACGTACCAGGAGTCTGGGCCTCAGCTAATTTCCAGGAGCCTGGACGATTACAGGACACAGATGTGTCAAATATACAAGTAAGTATAAGGGCTTGTGCAACAGCAACATCCTTCAATTGAAAATGTAGAATTTGGCCGCTAAACAAAAATACTTCCCCTGCTTGGTTTAATCTTTTTTTGATTAAATACGTTTTTAATAGCGGATTTTGTTCCTGTCTGGGTATATTTAGCAGCAGATGATTTTGGTGACACTTCACAATTGAAAGTTTGTCTATTTATCAAAAATAAGCTTGGTAGCTTGTTTAGTTGGTATTCGTGCTCGAGATCAAGTTGTGAGCAATAAAAGCGTAATGCAAAGTGTCATTTATGTAAATAATTGTACGGTTCAGAATTGGGAAGGTTATATGCAGTAAATGATTTTCCTCTCACACTGGAACTTCAGCTTGAAGTAGGAAAGAGAAACTTGCAAATGCTGGAGTTAAAAGCAGAAAATGGTACAAGTAGCAGAGAAGTGGCAAAAGAACCAGAGGTGAGATGAGGAGAAATTCTTTTACACAGCGAGTTGTTATGATCTGAAATTCACTGCCTGAAAGGACGGTGGAAGCAGATTCAATAATAACTTTCAAAAGGGAATTGGATAAATACTTGAAAAGGAAAAATTTACAGGGCTTTGGGGAAAGAGCAGGGGAATGGGACTAATTGGATAATTCTTTCAAAGAGCCGGCACAGGCATGATGGGCTGAATGGCCTCCTTCTCTGCTGAATGATTCTATGAAGCACAGAGTAACTCCATCAGCATTCGGAAGGTAAAGGGAACTCTGAACTGAGTTTGCTTTTGCCAGATACTGACAGGCCTGCAGGGTATTTCTCACAATTCCTGCTCCTTTTTATTCAACCTCCCCACCCCACTCCACTCCACAAACCCCCAACCATTGTATAAAATTCCAATGGAATAAATCCAGTCTCTCTCACCGTGTAGAATTCCACATACGGGTCTAACACACAGCAATGTTCCAGCCTGGGTTGCTCATCTCACTGAATGTACTCCCTCCTCCAGTGAATCTCGCCAGAGACAGCTGCACAGTTTGAAGTCTGACCAGTTTTGTGCCAAGCCCACGATTTTATTCAGTGTTTCCTTGCGGTTGAGATTTTGTTGCTGAATAAATGATCCAGCGGACTGCAGGACAAATGTTTACAAACTATTTTTATCTGCAGTTGATAGAAATCTTAAAACAAGCCTGAATATTTTTTGGCAAACTAATGACGTGTTTCTGCGGATTCAGCTGCAACCTGATTCCTTTTAACTGGATTTGGAGGCATCATTAATCCATCCTTTGCATACTTATCACTTCACACTGCTGGCCATGGCATATCAAACATTTCTCTATTGCTATTTTTCAAAATCAATAAAAGGGAATCTTCATTTAAAAATCAAGCGCACAGTTATCTGACTGCAGGAATACAGCACTGCATAGAAAAGATGCCAGTAATTAAATGTCTCCCCATCTCTCTCTCTCTCTCTCTCTCTCTCTGTCTGTCTGTCTGTCTCTCTCCTTCCTTTCTGTCTCTCTATTTTTCTCTTACTTCCTATATCTCTCTCTTCCTGTAGCTTTCTCTCATTTCCCTTTCTATCTACCTCTACCTTTCTCCGAGTCTCTCTCTCTCTCTCTCTTCCTCTCTTTCTCTCTTTCTGAAGGGATTGACACCTTGCTGGGGTAGAGTCTCACAGGTGCTGGGGGACCTGCCTGTGCCTCCCCCCACAAATTGGACAATCTTCGTGTGAGAATGAATACTTTGGCAGGCTGTTCGACTGTGGAGGCATCATATTTGAACAATCGTGGACTCAACCAGCATTCACACACATTGACCTTAAGCAGGGGTCACTCTCTGGCTGAGAGAGGGGGGCAGTGCTATTCCATCGCTGCTTAATTAGCAGTGATATGGAGGTATCTTATTTTGAAAAGCAAACTGGCTGATGCAGAATACAGCCCATATGTCAATCTGATTATACACAGAAAGTGCTGGAGAAGCTCAGCAAGTGAGGCAGCATCTGTGGAGAAAGAAACAGTTAACGTTTCAGGTCGAAGACCTTTCGTCAGAACTGAAACGTGAGCTCTGTTTCTTTCTCCACAGATACTTCCTCACATGCTGAGCTTTTCCAGCATTTTCTGTTTTTATTTCAGATTCCCAGCATCCACAGTATTTTGCTTTTAACTGATTGTACGCAGGCTGTGCCCCTTGTCTGCGTGTCAGTTATCAGATTGTACACAGACCGTGCCCCTTGTCTGCGTGTCAGTTATCAGATTGTACACAGACCGTGCCCCTTGTCTGCGTGTCAGTTATCAGATTGTACACAGACCGTGCCCCTTGTCTGCGTGTCAGTTATCAGATTGTACGCAGACCGTGCCCCTTGTCTGCGTGTCAGTTATCGGATTGTACACAGACCGTGCCCCTTGTCTGCGTGTCAGTTATCGGATTGTACGCAGACCGTGCCCCTTGTCTGCGTGTCAGTTATCAGATTGTACGCAGACCGTGCCCCTTGTCTGCGTGTCAGTTATCGGATTGTACACAGACCGTGCCCCTTGTCTGCGTGTCAGTTATCAGATTGTACGCAGACCGTGCCCCTTGTTTGCGTGTCAGTTATCAGATTGTACGCAGACCGTGCCCCTTGTCTGCGTGTCAGTTATCGGATTGTACACAGACCGTGCCCCTTGTCTGCGTGTCAGTTATCGGATTGTACGCAGGCTGTGCCCCTTGTCTGCGTGTCAGTTATCGGATTGTACGCAGACCGTGCCCCTTGTCTGCGTGTCAGTTATCGGATTGTACGCAGACCGTGCCCCTTGTCTGCGTGTCAGTTATCAGATTGTACGCAGACCGTGCCCCTTGTCTGCGTGTCAGTTATCAGATTGTACGCAGACCGTGCCCCTTGAATGCGTGTCAGTTATCGGATTGTACACAGACCGTGCCCCTTGTCTGCGTGTCAGTTATCGGATTGTACGCAGGCTGTGCCCCTTGTCTGCGTGTCAGTTATCGGATTGTACGCAGACCGTGCCCCTTGTCTGCGTGTCAGTTATCGGATTGTACGCAGACCGTGCCCCTTGTCTGCGTGTCAGTTATCAGATTGTACGCAGGCTGTGCCCCTTGTCTGCGTGTCAGTTATCGGATTGTACACAGACCGTGCCCCTTGTCTGCGTGTCAGTTATCGGATTGTACGCAGACCGTGCCCCTTGACTGCGTGTCAGTTATCGGATTGTACACAGACCGTGCCCCTTGTCTGCGTGTCAGATATCGGATTGTACACAGACCGTGCCCCTTGAATGCGTGTCAGTTATCAGATTGTACACAGACCGTGCCCCTTGTCTGAGTGTCATTTATCAGATTGTGCGCAGACCGTGCCCCTTGTCTGCGTGTCAGTTATCAGATTGTACGCAGACCGTGCCCCTTGACTGCGTGTCAGTTATCGGATTGTACACAGGCTGTGCCCCTTGTCTGTGTGTCAGATATCGGATTGTACGCAGACCGTGCCCCTTGTCTGCGTGTCAGATATCGGATTGTACGCAGACCGTGCCCCTTGTCTGCGTGTCATTTATCAGATTGTACACAGACCGTGCCCCTTGTCTGCGTGTCATTTATCAGATTGTGCGCAGACCGTGCCCCTTGTCTGCGTGTCAGTTATCAGATTGTACGCAGACCGTGCCCCTTGACTGCGTGTCAGTTATCGGATTGTACACAGGCTGTGCCCCTTGTCTGTGTGTCAGATATCGGATTGTACGCAGACCGTGCCCCTTGTCTGCGTGTCAGATATCGGATTGTACGCAGACCGTGCCCCTTGTCTGCGTGTCAGTTATCAGATTGTACACAGACCGTGCCCCTTGTCTGCGTGTCATTTATCAGATTGTACACAGGCTGTGCCCCTTGTCTGCGTGTCAGTTATCAGATTGTACGCAGACCGTGCCCCTTGTCTGCGTGTCATTTATCAGATTGTGCACAGACCGTGCCCCTTGTCTGCGTGTCAGTTATCAGATTGTACACAGACCGTGCCCCTTGTCTGCGTGCAATTTATCAGATTGTACACAGACTGTGCCCCTTGTCTGTGTGTCAGATATCGGATTGTACGCAGACCGTGCCCCTTGTCTGCGTGTCAGATATCGGATTGTACGCAGACCGTGCCCCTTGTCTGCGTGTCATTTATCAGATTGTACACAGACTGTGCCCCTTGTCTGCGTGTCATTTATCAGATTGTACGCAGACCGTGCCCCTTGTCTGCGTGTCAGATATCGGATTGTACGCAGACCGTGCCCCTTGTCTGCGTGTCATTTATCAGATTGTACGCAGACCGTGCCCCTTGTCTGCGTGTCATTTATCAGATTGTACACAGACTGTGCCCCTTGTCTGTGTGTCAGATATCGGATTGTACGCAGACCGTGCCCCTTGTCTGCGTGTCATTTATCAGATTGTACACAGACCGTGCCCCTTGTCTGTGTGGATTCCCTCAGGAGCTTCTCTTAGTGCCTTAAGAGTGAAGTGCGATGGGCCTTTGAGCTGCAGCAGACAGCCCAGGAGTGCGTATTGTAATGACAGGAGCATCAGCAGTGTGTGCCTGATCATCTGCTGCCAAGCTCAAGGCTGATGGCTCCCATTACTGTCCTCACTTCAAAACCCAAATCCGCAGAGCCGACAATGCTTGAAATTCCTGTCTGGTGCCCACTCATAGCTGCCTCAGCGTACCTGAGCATCGGGAGAGTCTGTTGTTGGTTGCTTCGCTTTGTTTGGAGCGACGAGTGGAAGCGACCAGATTTCCCAGGTTTACAAGCAGGACCATAATGTCCTGTGACTCTGATGCTGCAGACATGCTTAAATTTGATTTTTGTGCAGTAGAATTGCGAATGATTTTGAAGTTGCAGTGTTTCAGGGAGTGCAGCAAGGGAGAACAGAACAGAGAGATGTCAGTCTGCTTTTCTGTGACTGGCCATAATGTAAATGAGCGTATCATGGTAAGGGAGCTGCTTTCAGTCAGCGCAGAGGTGCCAGTCTCCACCTTTACATTCTGCTAAGCAGCTGGGTGGACACAGCATGGCCGGCAACTGACTTAAAAACTGAAAGGGTTGAGTGGCACGCAGAGAATGGCTCTCCTTACACAGCAACAGTGGCAAATGACCAGGGTGAAAACAGCGATTAAAAAAAAAACTCAGAATGAGAGAGAGATAAAAAAACAAGGATCAGACAGACAGAGACAGCGAGCCCTTTGGAACATTAGAAAGTGTAATACTGCATCGTTATGTAAGAAGAAAGAAAGTGCTTGTATTACACCTCAGGACGTCCCAAAGCACTTTACAGCCAATGAAGTACTTTTGAAGTGTAGTCACTGTTCTAATGTTGGGAAATGTCACACAGTAAGATCCCACAAACAGTAATGTGATAATGACCAGATAATCTGTTTTAGTGATGTTGGTTGAGGGATAAATATTGGCCAGGACACTGGGGAGAACTCCCCTGCTCTTCTTTGAATAGTGCCATGGGATCTTTTATATCTACCTGAGACGGCAGACGGAGCCTCAGTTTAATGTCTTATCTGAAAGACAGCACCTCCGACAGTGCAGCACTCCCTCAGTACGGCACTGGAGTATCAGTCCTAGATTATGGGCTCATGTTTTTGGAGTGGGACATGAACCCACGACCTTCCTAACTCAGAAGTGAAAGTGCTACCAACTGAGCCATAGCATACACATTATGCCACTCTCCTGTATTTATACCACTTGCATTTCAGAACTTTAAAAAGTAATGACATTGAGGCGTGATTGATGCGTTGGGAACACCTCTTGGCCCTGAGGATTAGAGCTTGCCGCCCCATTAGTTTAACTGAGGGAAAAACTGAATTATACCTCCTACTATAAAATCTTTTTTTATTAATTTTTGGGATGTTGTCAATGCTGAATAGGTCCTAGCATTATGGCCCATTGCTGGTTACCCTGAGAAGGTGATAGTAGACCTTCCTGAACCACTGAATTCTTTGTCATGGTTTGATACAACTGAGTGGCTTGCTAGGCCACTTTAGAGTTAACCACATTGGTGTGGGACTGGAGTCACATATAGGCCAGACCGGGTAAGGACGGCAGGTTTCCTGTCCTAGAGGACATCAGTGAATCAGATGGGTTTTTACGACAATCCGACAGCTTCATGGACACTTTTACTGAGACCAGCTCTTTACTTCTAGATTTTTTTTAAGTGAATTCAAATTTTCAAACCGCCATGGTGGGATTTGAACTCACATTCTACTGGATTATTAGTTCAGTAACATAACTACTACACTACCATACCCTTAACATATGTTACCAATCACCCCAATACAAACCCTATACACCGTGCCTACACTCTTACACACACTCCTGTATACACAGCCCGACACAAACCTTATACACACAACCCTATACAAACCCTACATTATACACCCCTACACAAACTCAGTACACCCGCCCGTACTCAAATCCTATAAAGAATTACATCCTGACGCACGCTTTATACACACTAACACTCCTGCACAAATCCTACACACACGCAGACATATCCTACACACACGCAGACATATCCTACAGACACGCAGACATATCCTACAGACACGCAGACATATCCTACACACACGCAGACATATCCTACACACACGCAGACATATCCTACACACACGCACCCACACTCGCACAAATGCTGTGCACTTTTACATACCAACACATACCCGATACACTGTTTAATACCAGCACACCTATACAAATCCTATACTCACACATCCTTACACAAACCGTATATGCACAAACACACACACACACCCTTACACAAACTCTACACACACACACCTATATAAAACCCTATACCCACACACACCCTTTCACCACCCCTATAAATGGTTATAGCCCCCTATAAACTCTACACCCACATACATCCTGTAAGAGTTGTACACTAACGCACCCCATTCATAATAATAAACCCACACACCCATAAGCCCTGTACACATTTATATATCCACGTCCCCTATACATATTTATACACTGACACAAACACGCATACTATGCACAATTACATACCAACTCAAGCTTATGCACAATTTCATACCCTATACACAATTATACCTGCATACATACCTATACAAAACTACACATGCACACCCTATGCACAATTATGTGCACACACACACAATAAAAAATTCTATGAGCGGACACTCCATGCACAATTATACATGCACACCATTTACTCAATTACACATCTGCACACCCTATATATAATTACACAACTGAAACCTATGCACAATTACACACCTTTACACACCTGCACACCTATACACAATTATGCACCTCTACACAATTATATACTCACACACCAATACACAATTACACACCTATACACACAAACGCATCCAGAATTATACAAAAAGGTCAAGGGAGAGAAAAATACATTTGGCCAATTGCAGATTATTCCTTTCAGTACTCGAACTTTTCAATCTGTCATGTAGCCTCTATTTGAAATACCCCCAATGCCTCCCCCTTTATACATATACGTACGTGCAGTGCTCTGTCATCGTTATTAAATGATCTTTAGATGCACCAGTTGTATATTGTATTTAAAAGACATTCATTTGTCCACTTACCTGAACTCCGTCGACGCCGGCGAGTGCATTATCCTCGGGGGGGATTTTAACCGCACCCTCGAGGCGAGGGACCGCTCCGGTCCCGCGGATCGCTGGTCGGCGACGGGGAAGTTGAGGGACCTGGTCGGGTCCTTCGGCTTGGTGGACGTCTGGCGGAATCTCCATCCCGACTCCAGCCAGTTCACCTTTGTGAGGGCCGGAGGGGGGAGCACCAGAATCGACCGCCTGTACGTTTCGCGGGCGTACGCCTCCTGCGTCCCGTCGGCCTCCATCCGGCCGGTGTCGTGCTCGGACCACCACCTGGTGTGGATGGAGCTCGCTCTGCTCCGCGCCCGGTCGGGGTCCGCGTACTGGCACTTTAACAACCGGCTGCTGGAGGACGCGCGGTTCCGGGACTCGTTCCGTCTGTTCTGGAGCGACTGGAGAGGGAAGCGGGGAGGCTTCTCCTCCTTGAGGCTATGGTGGGACGTGGGCAAGGCTCACGTCCGCCTCTTCTGTCAAGAGTACGCGAGGGGGTCGACTAAGAGGCGGGAGTCCGAGGTCAGGCGGTTGGAGCAGGAGGTACTTGGCCTGGAGTCCCGTCTCGGTCAGGCCGCCGAGGATCCGGCCCTGCGGCAGGTGTACGAGGAGAGGAAGGACGCTCTGAGGGACCTGCAACTGGTCGGGTCCCGAGGAGCGTACGTGAGGTCGCGGCTCCAGCTCCTTCGGGACCTGGACCGCGGCTCTCCCTTCTTCTACTCGCTGGAAAAGCGGCGGGGGGCTCGTAAGCAGCTCCTTACGCTGCTGGCCGACGACGGGTCCCTCGTCTCGGACCCGGAGGGAGTCAGGGCCCGGGCTCGATCTTACTACGAGGCTCTGTTCTCTCCGGATCCGTCCAGCGAGGAGGCACGCAGAGTTTTGTGGGAGGACCTGCCGAAGGTCGGCCCGGAGGACGCCGACAGTATGGACGCTCCGCTCAGTTTGGCGGAGCTGACGGGCGCCCTCCACCAGCTCTCTAGGGGCAAATCCCCGGGGCTGGACGGGCTGACCGTGGAGTTCCTCAGGGCCTTCTGGGACGTCCTGGGGGGCGACTACGCGCGGGTCCTGGGGGAATGTCTGGCGACGGGGGAGATGCCCCTTTCGTGGCGCAGGGCGGTCGTGGTCCTGCTGCCTAAGAAGGGGGATCTCCGCAACCTTAAAAACTGGCGCCCGGTCTCCCTCCTCAGCACGGATTATAAGGTCTTTGCCAAGGCGATGTCTGCTCGCCTCGGCACTGTGCTGGCCCACATGATCCACCCCGACCAGTCCTACACGGTCCCGGGCCGGACGATCCAGGATAACATCCACCTGGTCCGGGACCTGATCCACCATTCCCAGAGGGCTGGTCTGTCGGTCGCCTTCCTTTCCTTGGATCAGGAGAAGGCGTTCGACAGGGTGGATCACGAGAACCTATTCGGGACTCTGCGCGCTTTCGGGTTCGGGTCGCATTTCGTCGCCCGGATCCGAATTCTGTACGCCGCCGCGGAGTGTCTGATTAAGGTTAACGGATCCTTGACGGCGCCCCTTCGCTTCGGGAGAGGAGTGCGTCAGGGGTGCCCCATGTCCGGCCAATTATACACCGTCTGCGTGGAGCCTTTCCTGCGCCTCTTGCGAAAGAGGCTGTCGGGACTGGCTCTGCGCGAGCCGGGCGTGGATGTCGTCCTTTCGGCTTACGCCGACGACGTGCTCCTCGTGGTCACCGATCCCCTTGACTTGCGGAGGATGCGTGAGTGCCAAGAGGTCTACTCTGCCGCGTCCTCCGCAAGGATCAACTGGGAGAAATGTTCCGGACTCCTGGTGGGTCAGTGGCGGGTGGACTCCCTGCCGGAGGAGCTCAGGCCTTTCGCCTGGAGTACCACGCACCTCCGGTACCTGGGAGTCTACCTCGGCCCTGCCGAGGAAGCCTGGCCGGCGAACTGGGAAGAGCTGCAGGCCAAAGTCGCCGCTCGCCTGGCGCGCTGGACAGGACTGCTCCGAGTGTTATCCTACAGGGGTCGAGTGCTGGTCATAAACCAGCTGGTGGCCGCCATGTTGTGGTACCGGTTGGTCACTTTGACCCCCCCCCCTGAGTTTGTCGCCAAGATTCAGAAGAAGTTTGTTGACTTCTTCTGGGCCAGAGGGATACACTGGGTCGCTGCCGCGGTCCTGAGTCTCCCGCTTAGGGAGGGCGGTCAGGGGCTGGTGTGCGTCCGCACCCAGGTGGCAACTTTCCGCCTTCGGTCGCTGCAGCGATACCTGTACGCGGAGCGTCCTCTTAGATGGCGTGCGCTGGCGACGTACTTTTTCCGCCAGGTGCACGGCCTGAACTACGACACGCAGCTCCTGTTCGTCTCGCTGCTGGGCGGCCGCACGTCTTTGCGGGAGCTGCCTGTCTTTTACCAGGATCTGCTCAGGGTCTGGAACACGGTCGCCTCCAGCCGGAGCTCTCGCCCATCGGGGGTAGCGGCCGTCCTGCAGGAGCCGCTGCTCGGGAATCCGTTCCTCCGCGATGTCGGCTTCGGCCGCTCGCGGCTGGCGGAGCAGATGGCCGTGGCCGGTCGGGTAACCAGAGTCAGGGACGTCCTGGATAGCGGAGGGTCGGGTTGGCTCGAGCCGTGGGCGCTCGCCGCACGGATGTCCTCGTGGCGTGCCGGGGACGCGGCCGCCGCCATCCGGGCGTTGAAATCGGCGCTCGGCCCTGACTCCACTCGGGGTGTGGAGGCGGCTCAAGCGTGCGGAGCCATCCCGTCCGATCTGACCCCCGTTCGGACGGAATTCCTCATCGGCGCCAGGCCCCGAAACCTCCCTCGGGGGGGCTGCGCCTCACAACTCGAGCCGTCTCTCGGAAATTCCCTCCGTGCTGTTTCACACCGCGCGGAGGGATTTCCTGTACGGGCTGCTCCTGCACACTCTCCACTTCCTCGCCCTCGTCTCTCGCCCGGACACGCCCTGGCGTACCATCCTGCCGTCCGGCGGAGACGGGGGTCCCCAGTGGGGGGCTCTCTACTCAGGGATCCTCCCGTGTTCCATCGGGGATCTGGGGTGGAGAGTGTTGCACGGAGCAGTGGCGTGCAACAGGCGTTTACGCCATTTTACGGACTCCCAGGCCGCCTGCAATTTCTGCGGCCTGGAGGAGTCCGTGTTCCATCTGTACACTGGGTGTGGGAGACTGCAGCCCCTGTTTGATTATTTGGAGGGGCTGCTCCTCAGGTTCTGGCTGCACTTCAGTCCCACGCTCCTGATCTTTGGCCGCCCGGTGAGGAGGGGGGCGGGCAGGTTGGTGGACGTCCTCGTGGGCCTGCTCCTGGGCCTGTCCAAGGTGGCCATCCACAGGTCCAGGTTGCGTGCGGCCGGTGGGGGTGGTCGCTCGGACTGTCTGCCTCTCTTCCGCGGGATGCTCCGCGCCCGGGTGGCCCTGGAGATGGAGCACGCGGTGTCTGCCGGTACGCTCGAGGCTTTCCGCGACCGGTGGGCACCGCAGGGGCTGGAGTGCATCCTGAACGGGGAAAATAAAATTTAAATTTGATACCTGGTTTCATTTTATTTGGTTTTTAGTATTTAAGCACACCCGACACCCCCCCTTCTTATAAAAGGGGGGCCTAAAAACACAAAAAAAAAGAAAATTAAAAAAAAGGTGCTGGTTGGTGGGTGAAAAAAAAAGAAAAAAAGAAAAAAAAAAGACATTCCTTACTTTTCAATGCCACGCACGATATCTTCAAACGGCTTTCATTTATAGTGTAAAGTATAATAGAAACAGAACTAGTTACAACTGTCATCATCAGCAATTGTTGGTGCATCTCCCAGCATCTGAGAATGGCAGAGGAATCTGCGGGGCTATAATTAACAGCAGAAAGAGAGGGGGTGGGGAGCAGGACTGACTTTCTGAATCAGCAAGGTTGGTGATTTTATAGATTGCTTAAAAAAAATCTTGGGATGGTCATGTGATTCTTCCCAGCAAATGATACCTTAGGTATAAAAAAACACTATTAAGACAAATAGACCTGTGTTTTGTCACAGGCCAATATCACCTGTCCACCTCACCATATCCTTCAATCTTTTCTCTCCAGAAAGCTGTCCAGTTGTCTCTCTGGCCCATTTCTGTTGCCTGCTTCCCTGTGACTTACTCCACAGCTCTGTCAGCCGTTAGATGAAAAAGTTCCACCTGACTTCCCTCCTTGCTCATTTATAACTGCTGCCCCTGTTATTGGAACACTTTGCCTTCTCTTGTCCTTACATTTTCTTCTGTGACTGAGTCGGGTGTGTGTTGGTGTGTGGTTGAAAGTTGCTTTCATAGTCTTGATCAGATCACCTTCTCCAACCAGCCCGTACTTGTACTAATACAAGCCTCGTATTCCAGTCGATTCTCTAGCTGAGCGCGCTTGACAACGGAAGAACGTTAATCCCCTTGATCAATCTCAAACCGTTATCCTCCTAATTGTTTCACTGAAAGTGCCTCTCTCTCCAGTCGTGACAGTGAATGGATGGTGATGCTCTCAGCTGTTGGTATCCATCGTCTGATGCCTCAGTTCTTTCTCATTTATTATATTTGTTCTGCCTGCGTTAAGATTGTCTTCTGCTATGTGTCAATGTCTGTGATTTGGTCTCTGAAAATGCCCCCCTAGCTCACTGTCTCTTCCATTCTTTCTCCCAACCAGCTGTATGACGACCATAAACACCTATTTGAAATCAAAGAGAACATTGCCAACAAGCTGGTGGAAAGAGTGGCTGGTGATATTGAGAAGCTCTTAGCCAAGAAGGTGAAGGCTCTGGAGGTAAGGATTTCATACACTGTCCCCATCAGCCTCATAGACATTTGTTTCATTGCTGAACTGAGAATTGTAACTATATGGGTGGCTTTGTGATCTGATGCTCTCAGAGAGTCTAGTCGGGTGATGGTGCACTGTGGGCCTCTGATATCCTGAGCAGTTCTCCCGGGGAGCTCCAGATTCAAGAATCACTTCTTATGCCCTTTTATTTCAATATGCAGCTAAAATGCAGACAACAGCCGCTAAGTGTTCGGGTCGTTCTGGCTAAATGTAGCACTGTTAAAGAATAAATGTAGTGGAAAGCATTCTTGTCTTTTGTTGGTGTCTGAATGTGTATGGATTGGCTATAACCTTGAATACTTGCTTTTCAAATGCAAACGTGACCAGTATTGATGGTGGAAGGCTATATGTTGTATTGGATAAAACCAGTGATGTTATACGCTGTGCATTAAATGCCCGGACCTGTTTGATTTCTCTTTTTCTGGTGAGGCAAATAGCGTTAGCTGAGTTTTACTCTTTTCAACTGGCTGTAATCTTATTACCTTGCATCTTGTGCTTGTGTTTCCCTGGGTTTTTGTATGGCTGGTGACCATGTCTATATCTGGATGTGTCTTACTGAGGGAGAGATTGTGCCTCACGTGTGACCCAAGGGATTCCTGGGCTGGTGAGCTGTTTCAGGGAGCTACCACAGACTTTAAATCTGGTTTTATGAAATGATACCTCCTGCTACTGACAGTTACTCCCGCTCACCATTTCAGTGGTCCTGAAATTCCCCAAGGGTCACAATTGGCCCCCATCGAAACTCTAGCAGGACCCCCACGGAAATGGTGGAGACCCAGTTACCTTGGGCTGGTTCTGGGAGTTTCCACAATGACTTGTAAAGGGCAGAACTTCCCATCGCCCCTTACAAGGCAAATGATGGGTGGGAACGGGGGATGGGGATAGGGATGGGGAGGGGGGATGGAGAGTGGAGTGCGTGTACTCCCTAAGCTGGGAGTTCCTAATCCTGGCCGTGGAAGGGGACCCAGCCATTCAGTGGCAGCTGGTAAACCCAGTACGATGAAGCCTGCCTGCACTAGGGTGAATGTGGCCCCCCGCCAACAGGCTCCTGGTCAGATAAGTAGCCCGAGGAAATATCTTTTATTAAAATAGATCCTAGATCGGCCGCCTTGCCCAGGGACCCTTCGGGATTGTAGCCCGTGGAATTATGGGCTCGTGTCTCCTTCTTGCCCTCGTGCTCGTGTATTGCACTCCATCTTTGTCTCTTTTTCTGTGTATCTATCTCTCGTATTCTCAACGTACTTGTGATGAAGAGAGTAACTCCGTGTTAGTCTCACTGGGATTTCAGTGAGAGTATTGGAAATATCAATATCTGCTTTGTTTTAAAATGTATTCTTGGGATGTGGGCATCGCTGGCGCGGCCAGCATTTATTCAGAAGGTGTGGTGACGGTTCTCCCACAGTGCTGTTAGGAAGGGAGTTCCAGGATTTTGACCCGGTGATGACGAAGGAACGGCGATATATTTCCAAGTCGGGATGGTGTGTGACTTGGAGGGGAAGGTGCAGGTGGTGATGTTCCCACAACATTGCTGCTCTTGTTCTTCTCAATGGTGGAGGTCGCAAGGGAGGGAGATAACTGTTGAAGTAACCTCGGTGAGTTACTGCAGTGCATCCTGTAGATCGTATGTAATGCAGCCACAGTATGACAGTAGGGGGTAGCGATTAAGTTAAGTGGCAGGTTTATTATTAAAGTAGTTTAAAAAATAACCCAAGGAACAGTAAGTACACACCCTGTGGTCTTCTCATGGCTTTCCGACTATTAGCTGTGTTATTTGACTGTGTGGGGAGCGCTGACCGCGCTGCTTTTGCTGAGGTGTTTGACGTATTTATTTTTTCTCCCTCCAATTCTCTGCTGGTTATTTCCCCTTCCCCATCTCCTCCCTTGAACACACTGATTCTTTACTGGGACAAAGTTCCTTGGGCGCTTGGCGCTCAAGCTATGCTGCTGAATTTTTTTTATGTGTGAGCCTAAATGGTGAGTCTTGTCAGGCTATTCCATCAGTGCACGCATCACGGCTGAGCCTGATCATGTTCCCATTCCCACCCAAATTCTGTGCATGCATTTCGAGCATGGGCCACCGGATGGAGGTCAGGAACAGGAACTCTGGCTAATTTTCCGCCCCTCCACCCCCCCAACCCAGGAGTACCGAGACCAGTTGCCGTGCCCTGCCTCCCTGAACCAGGGACCTTGCTCAGTCACTCACTGCCATAACTAGCTGAGTCATCAAGAAGCTAGAATTTTTATTTCAAGGAACAATTTTTTATGAAATTTGCATTGAGTCAATAGCCTATTTGAAACCCATTGAGTAGGATTTTCTCCTTCAAAGTCAACCTTCATAATGAATCCGTTTCTCTTAGATAAGATTTCTTCCCACCTTTTGGTACTTTAAATTGGTTTTAAAAAATGGTCTTGGGAAACAACTTTCTTTGAAAATGTTAGATTTTGCAGTGCTAAATATACATTTGTTTTTACTTTGGAAGTAATTGTTAAGTTTTTTTTCTTCCATGTTCTGTTTGCCCTGCCCCTCTCCTGAGGTCCTTGACTCCTTGTTGGGGTGGGGATCCATTGGTGTGTTCGTTTTCCTCCAAGTTCTGTTTGCCCTGCCCCCTCTCCTGAGGTCCTTGACTCCTTGTTGGGGTGGGGATCCATTGGTGTGTTTGTTTTGCCCAAGTTCTGTTCTGCCCTGCCCCTCTCCTGAGGTCCTTGTGGAGTGGGGATCCATTGGTGTGTTTGTTTTGCCCAAGTTCTGTTCTGCCCTGCCCCTCTCCTGAGGTCCTTGTGGAGTGGGGATCCATTGGTGTGTTTGTTTTGCCCAAGTTCTGTTCTGCCCTGCCCCTCTCCTGAGGTCCTTGACTCCTTGTTGGGGTGGGTGCTGATGGCATGCTGTCAGTCCTCTGGTCCCTTGCCCAAATGTTTGTTAGTTATTTTTGAGCATTGGTACTGAGTCTCAGCAGATTGTTTTTCCATGAAGAACATCACAGCCATTCCTGATCTCGATCCCACCCTGACCTGATGTTCGCACACCCACTTGGTTATTGATTGGGACTACCAACCCTGGCTGGTTTCACCCACGGATGCTGAGGCCAATTGTAGAGAGTCAACTGCCTTGCCAGCTGAGATCAGCGAACTCATCCCAGAGAAGGAATTGATCCTGGTACCCTCAATCTCTGTGTGCCCCAACTACTCAGTCTTTACCAAACTTCAAGGGAGCTTAAGAGGATTTTTAAAAAATTGAACCTGTTTCACTTGAGTAAATTAAAGTTTTGAGTAAACTAAAGTTTAGGTTTGAGAATTTTGTGTTCCTCAACGGAATTTTATATAATACTCAGCCCCAACTTCAGGAAGGAGTTGCACGCAGCACCAGGTAGTGACATGCAGAGGGCCACACACACCCAAGTGATGATGTTGCCACGGCGATTCCCCACAACCTCAGCAATGGCTGGGCCTAGTTTCCCTACTGAAAAAGCAAATATGTAATGTCAATCCTGGTGGCTATTAAGGCAGAGTTAGATCACGGTAAGGAGGAGCACTCCAATTAGTCTTAGCACCCCTGGGTTAGGGAAGAGAAAATCACACAGGGCACCCTGCTCTGGACCCACTGCTGGAAGTGCATGTGTATCAGTGTCTGGTGAGGATAGGCTCGAGCTCGGTTGTGATCCCTTCCACAGTTGTAATACCTGCTCTCACTCACTGTCTGGGCTCACACATGAAGAATGCACACTTGGGCACTCAGAGGCCCTTGAATCACACTTCAGAGTGGGTCAGCACCTTCCTTATAGCTGAGTATGAATGAATGATGAAAGGGATGTCCAGATTGAAGAAACCGTATGCACATCATTGGATGTGATACTGGTGCTGTCATTCATCCATCCATTCCATAGACTGAACCGGGCCAGAGCGGATCAAGTCCTGCCTCTCACTGGCCCTGCCCCTCCCCGGCCCCGCCTTGCCCTGGCCCCGCCCCTCCCCGGCCCCGCCTTGCTCTGGCCCCGCCCCTCCCCGGCCCCGCCTTGCTCTGGCCTCACCTCTCGCTGGCCCCGCCTCTCTCTGGTCCCTCAGTCTTTGCTGGAATTACTGAATATGATTCAGTATTTCGTTGTTTTGTTACGGTGAAGGCTTTTAATCAGGCTAAATTGGTTCTTCATGTTATTGACACAAAATTCAATCTCTGCCCTTGAACATATTACGGCAATGTTACAGTGCAGCATCCAATGGGATTTAAGTTAATCCTTTCTCGTTTAATGTGTTTTCTGACTGAGTAAAGGAGCTGTTTTGTAGGGACATATGGAGCTGGAAAACTGAGCAAAAATGAGTCGAGGAGCAGGAGTCGTGGACCAAGTCGTGGGCCTTCCGAAAAGATCCAGTCCAGCCTGGTCCTCGGTGTTCATTTTTTGGTTTTTTTTTTATTCGTTCATGGGATGTGGGTGTTGCTGGCGAGGCCACCATTTATCGCCCATCCCTAATTGCCCTTGAGAAGGTGGTGGTGAGCCACCTTCTTGAACCGCTGCAGTCCGTGTGGTGAAGGTTCTCCCACAGTGCTGTTAGGAAGGGAGTTCCAGGATTTTGACCCAGCGACGATGAAGGAACGGCGATATATTTCCAAGTCGGGATGGTGTGTGACTTGGAGGGGAACGTGCAGGTGGTGTTGTTCCCATGTGCCTGCTGCCCTTGTCCTTCTAGATGGTAGAGGTCGCGGGTTTGGGAGGTGCTGTCGAAGAAGCCTTGGCGAGTTGCTGCAGTGTATCCTGTGGATGGTACACACTGCAGCCACGGTGCGCCGGTGGTGAAGGGAGTGAATGTTTAGGGTGGTGGATGGGGTGCCAATCAAGCGGGCTGCTTTGTCCTGGATGATGTCGAGCTTCTTGAGTGTTGTTGGAGCTACACTTATTCAGGCAAGTGGAGAGTACTCCATCGCACTCCTGACTTGTGCCTTGTAGATGGTGGAAAGGCTTTGGGGAGTCAGGAGGTGAGTCACTCGTCGCAGAATACCCAGCCTCTGACCTGCTCTTGTAGCCACAGTATTTATGTGACTGGTCCAGTTAAGTTTCTGGTCAATGGTGACCCCCAGGATGTTGATGGTGGAGGATTCAGTGATGGTAATGCTGTTGAATATCAGGGGGAGGTGGTTAGACTCTCTCTTGTTGGAGATGGTCATTGCCTGGCACTTGTCTGGCGCAAATATTACTTGCCTCTTATGAGCCCAAGCCTGGATGTTGTCTGGGTCTTGCTGCATGCGGGCACGGACTGCTTCATTATCTGAGGGGTTGTGAATGGATCTGAACACTGTGCAATCATCAGCGAACATCCCCATTTCTGACCTTATGATGGAGGGAAGGTCATTGATGAAGCAGCTGAAGATAGTTGGGCCTAGGATACTGCCCTGAGGAACTCCTGCAGCAATGTCCTGGGGCTGAGATGATTGGGCTCCAACAACCATTACCATCTTCCATTGTGCTAGGTATGACTCCAGCCACTGGAGAGTTTTCCCCCTGATTCCCATTGACTTCAATTTTACTAGGGCTCCTTGGTGCCACACTCGGTCAAATGCTGCCTTGATGTCAAGGGCAGTCACTCTCACCTCACCTCTGGAATTCAGCTCTTCATGGGCTTGTGGTGACCATTTCCTGCTCACTGTAACAATGTCTTTCTCACGGGACCAACCTCGTCAACCGTTAACATCCCGGAAAATTAACCGATGGATTGAAATGCACCAGAATATCACTGCAGCTTAATGAAAGAAGAGTGGGAAGCTTGTAGTTAAATATTAAATAAAATGTGACTGTGCGCAGGTTCCGCACAGTGAAACTGACATCGTCCCCCTCATCACAAAAGAAGGGGACGATGCAGACATTGTAGTTAAGAAGGAGGAGTGTGAAATATTGGATGGGATAAACATAATGAGGGAGGAAGTATTAAGGGGATTAGCATATTTGAAAGTAGATAAATCGCCAGGCCCATTTGAAATGTATCCCAGGCTGTTAAAAGAAGCAAGGGAAGAAATAGCGGAGGCTCTGACCATCATTTTCCAATCCTCTCAAGCTACTGGTGAGATACTGGAGGATTGGAGGACTCCTAATGTTGTACCATTGTTGAAAAAGGGAGAAAGGGATAGACGGAGTAATTACAGGCAGTCTAATCTTGGTGGTGGGCAAATTATTGGAATCAATTCTGAGGATCAGGATAAACCGTCACTTAGAAAGGCACGGAGTAATCAAGGACAGTCAGCATGGATTTGTTAAGGGAAGGTCGTGTCTGACTAACTTTATTGAATTTTTTGAAGTGGTAACAAGGAGGGTCGATTAGGGTAACGCGTTTGATGTAGTCTACATGGATTTTAGCAAGGCATTTGACAAGGTCCAACGTGGCAGACTGTTCAAAAAAGTAAAGGCCCATGGCATCCAAAGGAAAGTGGCAAGTTGGATCCAAAATTGGCTCAATGGCAAGAAGCAAAGGGTAATGGTTGACAGGTGTTTTTGTGACTGGAAGGCTGTTTCCAGTGGAGTTCCGCAGGGCTCAGTACCAGGTCTCTTGCTTTTTGTGGACATTGCTGCAGGAGTTCCTCAGGGCAGTGTCCTCGGTCCAACCATCTTCAGCTGCTTCATCAATGACCTTCCCTCCATCATAAGGTCAGAAATGGGGATGTTCGCTGATGATTGCACAGTGTTCAGTTCCATTCACAACCCCTCAGATAATGAAGCAGTCCATGCCCGCATGCAGCAAGACCTGGACAACATCCAGGCTTGGGCTGATAAGTGGCAAGTAACATTCGTACCAGACAAGTGCCAGGCAATGACCATCTCCAACAAGAGAGAGTCTAACCACCTCCCCTTGACATTCAACAGCATTACCATCGCTGAATCCTCCACCGTCAACATCCTAGGGGTCACCATTGACCAGAAACTGAACTGGACCAGCCATATAAATACTGTGGCTACGAGAGCAGGTCAGAGGCTGGGTATTCTGCGGTGAGTGACTCACCTCCTGACTCCCCAAAGCCTTTCCACCATCTACAAGGCACAAGTCCGGAGTGTGATGGAATATTCTCCACTTGCCTGGATGAGTGTTGCTCCAACAACACTCAAGAAGCTCGACACCATCCAGGACAAAGCAGCCCGATTGATTGGCACCCCATCCAGCCCCCTAAACATTCACTCCCTTCACCATCGGCGCACCATGGCTGCAGTGTGTACCATCCACAGGATGCACTGCAGCAACTCACCAAGGCTTCTTCGACAGCACCTCCCAAACCTGCATCCTCTACCATCTAGGAGGACAAGGGCAGCAGGCACATGGGAACAACACCACCTGCACGTTCCCCTCCAAGTCACACACCATCCCAACTTGGAAATTTATCGTCGCTGGGTCAAAATCCTGGAACTCCCTACCTAACAGCACTGTGGGAGAACCTTCACCACACGGACTGCAGCGGTTCAAGAAGGCGGCTCACCACCACTTTCTCAAGGGCAATTAGGGATGGGCAATAAATGCCGGCCTTGTCAGTGACGCCCACATCCCAAAAAAAAAATCAATGATTTAGACTTAAATGTAGGGGCATTTAAGAAGTTTGCAGATGATACAAAAATTGGCCGTGTGGTTGATAGTGAGGAGGAAAGCTGTAGACTGCAGGAAGATATCAATGGACTGGTCAGATGGGCAGAAAGGTGGCAAATGGAATTCAATCTGGAGAAGTGTGAGGTAATGTATTTGGGGAGGGCAAACAAGGCAAGGGAATACACAATAAATGGGAGGATACTGAGAGGTGTAGAGGAAGTGAGGGACCTTGGAGTGCATTTTCACAGATCTCTGAAGGTAGCAGGACAGTTAGATAAGGATATTTAAGAAGCCATAAGGGATACTTTCCTTTAATAGCTGTAAGGGGTTTCTTTTTTTTTACTGTTTCTCGGGCTTATAATAGGTCAGCCAGTTATGTTTTCCTGAGCTGCCCTGCCCGCAATGCGGTTGCGAATCGCTTACCCCTTCCTGATTCTGAGCTGAGGACTTATCGAGTGGTAACAAAGACAGACAAACAGACCAGTGGATTGGTACAAGGAAAACCAATGTTTATTAATAAGAAAACTAAAAACTACAAGGTAAACAGTATTATACAGAAGATAAAGAAAAGAAATCGCTATAGATGTAATACAGTCTTACGCTTAACGGGTTGGAAGAAACGGACACATCGAGGGAAAATTCTAAAATCACAAGTTTAGCAATATCCCCTTTAACCCCCAACCTTACACTTATGCTAGGTTGTCTTGTGGCAGCCAGAAAATTAATGCTCACCGGTGAAAACAAATGAAAAGGCCTGGCCCCTGTGCCTGCTGCTGCCGTCGACATGTGGTTGCGAGGTTTACTGAATGGCCTTCCTTCTTAGGTGCTAGCAGACAGACAGGACAGGGCCAAGAGGCGAAGAGAGAAGAGAAGAGAGATACTGGGCAGCCCCAGTTATACCCTCTTGGTAACAGGTTTTTTTCATACCTCCTCAGCTTGCTTCATTGTTTGATTTAAGCACGAAACGTAAGACAAAGGACCCCATCTCTGGCCCATTTACATTAATGGCCGTTTCCTGTATCGATCTGTTCGCTAACTGCTTTACCATTGTTCCGAATGCACCTTGATGGTTCACCTTTTGTCCTGCGATCACTTCCTGCTCGAATTTTGATGTGTTGGCCGGCCATGTTGATAGCTTGCCTCAGGGCTAGAATGCAGCTGCATTGTTTAAAGAAACCTGTCTGAGACACGAAGCCTGCCGAGTTGTTGAGAATGCAATTTCAAATCTGCCGGTCCTCGGCCATGTGTCTGACTGCAGCCATTTTGAGAGACCTTGGATTTTTTAAAACAGTCACACCAGGGTTTCTTTAATAACTCCAATAAATCTTCGGGGTGGGGGGAAATATTTGAAATTTTGCGAATCCCTTCACTCCCCCCTGTGGATACTTAAACTTGCTTGAAGTGTCCATGCAAGGTGAGCAAAGATTTCTGACCGTCGCAAACAACCTTCCCCTTTATTTACCTATCCCTAATCCCTCGACACATACATTCCCTTACTTGGAGAGAACCCCAGTGTATGGTAGGCATTCGGATAGAAAACAAGGTTGAATTACATCAATCCCAGCACGGAGGGGTCCAAATACCCCTGCACCACTTGGGATGAAACAGTATTTTGCATGCTATACAACACAACAATGAACAATCTTTATTCAAAATAACATCAAAACGTAAACTTACTTTATTGAAAACAACAAACGGAAGGGACCATCTTTATTAAAATAATGAAACAGGCTGCCATCACTCGCAAGGGATGCGTCCCCGAACTCACACGGGTGTTTCGTCTACCCGAGCATACTGGTCCTTCCATACCCTTTGTGTTGTAACTACTACCTCGAGACCCCTATTCCTACACTGGACGCAAACCAGGTAGAGGACGATCCCGAGCTGACAGATTACTAGCACGTGTGATGCCAGACGAATCCAGGAGGGGACCTCTATATTCTCAAAGATGTCCCACCAGGGTGGGGTCGTAATACTCAGAATATCGGCCCCTATCTGGACAGTCTTCTGTTCCAGCGTGTAAAAGTGTTTTTGGGTCACCCCTACTGCTTTTAATAATTTAACGAGATGTTCTGGGAGAGGGGCGATCTGATAGCCAAAGTGGGCTACAAACTTTTGGAGGTTGGTGAAATTCTCTTTCACAGTGAGGTGAACAGTGGATGGTTCAGGGATGGGGACAATTCGTATCTGTGCCACTTGAACTTCTGCCTGGGGTTTAAAGCAGAAACTGCTGTCACTCACCGCACACCAGCTGTGCTGACCATGCTGGTAGTGAGACGCTGCTGTGGTGATGCAGTATGTCCCACCTCCTATATACGCCACCTGTGGGGGAACATGGCCTTGTGCCATGGCTTCCATGGTGCAGTTTATAGGCTTCGCGTCAGCAGCTCTGAACCCGCACTGCGGTTTTGAATAGGCGTTCAAGTGCTGGGGACACAGGATTATGTGTGATCCCCGGCTCTGGCACCCCGAGAGGTCAGTACCCGTCATAGTGTGCTCCCACTTTATGACGTAGGGCGGGACCGCTGTGAAACGAACGTGTGCACCCCCCCTGAATGACACCGGCTTAAATTGCGTTTTTAAACCATTAATCTGGGTCTGCAGCTCGATGCCATCTCAGCTGTTGATGACAGGAGACCCCGTGTTAAAACCAGTTAAGACATCGTTAAAAACACCCCTTCTTTGTCTCCCAATCCTGTCCAAAAGCTCGTGGGTGTTTAGTCTGGTTCTGTCACCATCTGTAAAATCAAACTGATAAAATTTTTGGAACATCTCCTTTAAGAGGGCTCATCCGAAGATGTGGTGGTCCTCGGTGTCGCCCCTTCTCGCGAGGCTCAGCCCAGACAGGGCGAGCAGGATCACGCCTCCGAACATTCCCTGTAAAAGATAAAGAACATCTGGCCGGGCTCCCTATAGGCTGCCTGGCTCGGGTGAAGTGTGAGCGGGTCCCTCGACCTCGACTCACGTAGACAACACTGGAACGGTTCCATCTTGAAATTACATTACGGTTCCACACCTTGTAATAAACCTATACATCTTAACTTAAAACTACAAACTTAACTACTAAAGTTATATACATCCGCCGCCCGTCTCCGAGCGGCCAGCTCAAATTCTGTCAGGACTGCTGCAGGCTGCTCCCTGCGGCTTGGCTGTACTGAGCTTTACTTCCGGTCCCTCACAGCCCGCGACTGCTGGCTGAGGACCTTTGTCTTTCGACTTAACTTTAGCACGGGAGGTAGCCCTTTTAAACTGGGGAGCCGGCGACCATGCCTTCCTAGGCTGGGGTGTCCGAGGGGACCTCCTAGGAAGTGCTGTTGGTGGGGCTACCCTGGCGAGCGGACCCTTGCTGTGGGTCGCAGCCCTCGCTGGCTGGGGACTTTTCCCCTGTGGCTCCTCCCTTCCCAATTCTGAGCTGGGGACAGGCAACCCCTCGCTGCCTGCTGCCGGAGGCTGAGAGTCTTCCTCTCCAGGTTCAAAACCTGGGTCGGGGGTGGGACTACCTGCCTCGAGCTCCTCCTCCTCCCCACCTGAGTCCCAGAAGAGAGGGGGAATGGTTTGGACAGGGGTCTGGGTGACTCCTCCCCTGACTGCCCCTGCAGGTGCTGCCTGTGAGCTGTGAGCTGCTGGGAGCTGGGGATTTCTAACCTCGGGTTCGATCCCAGCTGCCTGCTTTTTCACCTCCGATCTAAACAGCTTACATTGGTTTATATGAAACCATTTCGTCCGCCGGGGCAATTTTACAGCGTAAACCATGGGGCTGGCTTTATCTACTATGCTATAGGGTCCCATGTACAGTGGCTCCAAACTCCCCACTCGGGCGTAGTTCCTCACCATTACCTGGTCCCCTATCTCCCACTGATGACTTTTGTTAGGCTCGAGCAGCAATCGGTTATTCCGATGCTGCTTCCCCAGACTACCTGCTGCCTGTTCGTAAATCTGCTTCAGGCGCTCGAGGAGTGTGGGCGAATTTATCCCGGTTTACCTCCCGAAGCTGCCCTTCAGTAAGAACTGGGGTTAGGACATGGGTGGGGGTTCTCATGACCCTACCGGTCATGAGCTCGTGCGGGGAATACCCCGTACTCTTTGACTGACTGGCCCGGATCCCCATGAGGACGAGAGGCAGGACCTCTGCCCATTTTCGGGGTGAGTCCGCTGTCTCCTTCCTCAGCCTTTCTTTGACGGTGCGGTTCATGCGTTCCACAATCCCTGAGGACTGTGGATTGTGGGCTACGTGCCACTTCCCCTGAATACCGAGCAGCATAAGTGTGTTCTGCATGACCTGGCCGGTGAAGTGGCTTCCCTGGTCGGACTCCACAAACTGGGGTAGTCCCCACCGCGAGAACACCTCCCGTACCAAGATCTTTGCAATCCCTAATGCTGTGGCTTTTCTACAGGGGAAGGCCTCGACCCACTTGGAAAACACGTCCACCAGGACGAGGCAATATTTGTAGCCTCCCTGGGCGGTGGGTAGGGGCCCGATGTAGTCGATCTGGATCGACTGCCATGGTCCCTCTACCCTCCTAACGTGTCCCATGGGCACCTTCCTTCTATGGGGGTCGGGGTTATTTGCAGCGCACAAAAGACAGCTGGCACAGAACTCGCGGACATTTTCCCGGAGACCTGGCCACCATCCCGCCTGTTCCACCCGCCGCCAGGTGGCCTCAGGCCCGGGGTGTCCTGCTCCCGGCCCTTCATGGGCCAGTTGAAGGAACTCCCTCCGGTGCTGCTGGGGTACTACCCACTGTCCTTCCCTGAACAGCATGCCCTCTCTTATGGAGAGGGCTGCCGCGCCGTAAGGGCCCTCTATCCTCCTACCCTCGCTCACTGCGCTAGTGACGGTTTTCAGGACAGGGTCCTGGGCTTGGACTGTTTTAAGATCCGGGGCTAATGCTACCCCTAAGTTCCTCTGGGTCCCACCCCTGCCTCTAACTGCTGCCACGGGCCCGGACCCATAGGGGTCCCAGAAAATGCCGGTGCGGGCACCCTCCTTGGCCAGCGTGTCGGCTTGCTGGTTGCCCTGGCTGCGGGGTTCTGTGGAGGAGTGGGCCTTCACTTTGTGGATGAAGACCTCGCCTTCCTCCCCCACGGCTGCCAGGATTTTCTCCAGCAGGGGTTTTACTGTTAAGGGCCTCCCGTCGGCGGAGGTATATCCGCGACGGGACCAGATTGCCAGGTATTCCGTGCACGAGTTGTAAGTGAACTTACTGTCCGAGCAAATCGTGTATGGGGTGGGGAAGATCTCAGGGTGTGTAACCACGCACACTACCGCGGACAGTTCAGCCTGCTGGGCGCTCATGGTGCTGGGGAGCTTGATCGCCAAGGCAATGTTAGCCGATGGGTCATAGACTCCACATCCTGTGAGACGTTCACCAGTGGATACCATGCTGGAACCGTCTACATAGATCTCGCGGCCTGTGGGATGTATCCCGGCCCGTAGACCAATGTTCGCCTGCCAAACCCCTTCTATGGGACACTGATGGGCTGTTCCAGGATATACCATGTTAGCCCCGAGCTTTGGCTCGCAAAGGCCCCTCACCCTCAGATCCATCTGGGAAAGGAGGAGGGTCCAGCGCGCAATGCGGGCACTGCTGACTGTCCCATCTTTGATCCTCCCGTCCAGAAGCATCTGGGTGGGCGTGTGATGTGTGAGGAGGGTGATAGGAGAGGTGCCTGGGAAGATTGAGGATCTTTTCACAGCCCAGTACGTGGCCAAAAGGTGCTGCTCGCAAATTGAGTAGCTCTTTTCCACGTCAGTGAGTACTCTGGAGGAGTAGACCACGGGTCTTAGCCTGCCGTGCCGCTCCTGGAGCAGCACAGCACTGAGATTATCCCCGCTGGCCGCTACCTCCAGAAAGAACTCTTTCCCTCCATCTATCGCTCCCAGGGCTGGTG
Organism: Heptranchias perlo; assembly: GCF_035084215.1. Classification (NCBI taxonomy): domain Eukaryota; kingdom Metazoa; phylum Chordata; class Chondrichthyes; order Hexanchiformes; family Hexanchidae; genus Heptranchias; species Heptranchias perlo. The sequence goes on along the minus strand of NC_090341.1, from coordinate 61,275,975 downwards.
CGGTCTGCAGGTCCCTCTTGAGCTGGACAAATGCTGCCTGGCACCCCTCATCCCAAGACCACTCCACTCCCTTGTGTAGGAGTTGGAGCAGAGGGGCTGCTGTGGCCGCATAATCCTCAATAAAATCTCTGCAGTAGCCTGTTAGCCCTAAGAACGACCTCACACCCCTCACAGTACTGGGGACCGGTAGCTCTTGGACCGCTTCCCTCCTAGCCTTGTCTATGGCTCGTTCCCCTGCGCGGACAGTCAGGCCCAGGAATTTCACCTCCTGCTGGCCGATCTGCGCTTTCCTAGGGTTCACTTTAAAACCTTTCCTCTGCAACAGCTCCAGCAATTCGGCCAGCAGGAGGTAAACAAAAGCAGGTCGTCTACACACTGCACCAATTGCCTGGGCTGGCTAAATTCCTTTAAACTACTCGCCATGCACTGGTGAAAGATGCTAGGGCTGTTATGAAAACCTTGCGGCAAGCAGTTCCAAGTATACTGTTGCCCCTTAAAAGTAAAACGAACTTATACTGGTCTTCCCTCCTGAAGGGGATCGACCAAAACCCATTCGAAATATCCAGCACCGTGAACGTAGTCGCGGATGCTGCAATGCTTCTGATGAGGTCGGCAACTGCTGCCACTGTGGGGGCGCACGCGGGGATATTGCTGTTGAGCACCCGATAGTCCACCATGGCTCTCCATGAATTGTCCGGTTTCTTGACCGGCCAAAGCGGAGAATTAACATGGGTGGCTCTGGGCCTCAGCACTCCCTGCTGCACCAACGAGGATATGGCCATCTCCATTTCGGGCTCTGCTTCTCTAGGAAAGCTATACTGCTTCTGGGGCCGGGCCATGGGGTCTCCGTCTACCCTGACCTCAAACCCGGTGACCCTCCCGCAGTCGTGTTTGTGCGTGGCGAACGCAGCCATGCGAGCCTGTACGAATGCTTTAAATTCCTCCGGGACACCCTCCACCATGAGCCCGAGGTCATAACCTCCTTTCGGCTTCACAGTACACAGGGTTCCCTTCCCTTCTTTTCCTGGGATAACTCCCACGCCATTCTCCTCACCCGTGTCGGCTCCCCAAAGGCAATGATTGCGGAGATCCACGAGGATCCCGTGGCCCACGATGAAGTCGGCCCCTAGGATCCCCTTTCCCCCCTCCGCTTCCCACCTCGCCAGGACACACGTCCACTTGGTTTGGAGTGGGCCCAGGCGGACTGAGAGCGGCTTGGAGAATGCTCCCGCCTGTTCCTTACCGGTGAACCCCGATAGAACGTATGGAACTCTGCTAGATAGAGGTGAGGTGGTGGGATTAGCTGCGTGGATCACGGTGCATGATGCCCCCGTATCCAGCAGATAAGTCCCTTCAACCTTCTCTACCTCCATCTGCACGAGCGGTCTTTTCCATCCATCATACCTGAGAGCACACAGGTAGACAGGCTGTGCAGGCTTTAGTCATAGCGGGGCATCGTCAGGGGGGGCTGAGGGAGCTACCACACCAATAGTGGCTGCTATTCTTCCCTGGCTGGCCATAAAAGATCGCATGGCCTCAAAAAATGACTCCATGGCAGCGGGGGCAATTCCTGTCTCTGCCTCCCCCATCGCTGCCTTTTGGGCTGGGGCGGTGGGATTCTTTCCCTTAGTATCCTTCCAGGGGTTTTTACAATCTTTGCGCCAGTGGCCATCCTTCCCGCACCCAAAGCAGTTTAACTTAGCCTGGGCGGGACGATTCCCTTCCTGGTGCCATTCCCTTTTATGCTGGGCCCCTGATTTAACCTCGTGGACTTTCCCCTTGGGTTGGGGCGTCTCGATACCCCTGATATTTTTAAATGCTATCGTGAGCTGGCGGATCACCGTTTCCTCGGTGGTCTGGGGGCTACGGGGGTCAAACCAGGCCGCAGCTCGTGTTCAAATTTGGGGCAGGCAGTTTGTCATGAGACAGCGGAGCCAGTGGGCTAATTGATCTCTGTTCAGGAGTGTCCGCCCTGGCATTCCCGGGCAAGCGCTCCGGTAGACTGGCCACAGCCTGTCTGCGAAAGCCTGTGGGGACTCCCCAGGGAGCTGTACCGTTTTTCCCACCCGGGCGAACGGACTCCCATCATTTAGTCCCATGGCCTCCAATATCTCATCCCTTAACTCCTCGTAATCTTTCTGCCCCCTTTTGCACTCATCTGATAAGGTTTGGAGGAGGTCACCCCCCAGAGAAAACAGCAGCATTTTTGCTTGTTCTGCTTCATCGCAGTCATTAACGCACGTTGCCTGCTCTATCTCACGGAAGTGTAGAGAGGGGTCTCCCTCCACTGTAAGCTTAGGGATATGGCTAACCATGGCCCTGAGCTGTGGGGTGCCATGCGGCACTACAAACTGGTTCTGGATGGCCCCTAGGTCCTCGCCATCGGCGGGCGGGCCGTACCTCTGTTGTCGGAGGGGGTACACTGGTCCCGGTCCTGGTCTATCTACCAGGGCTTGCTGGGTCTCCCCTAATGCTTCATCCTCCACCCCCCCTTGCTGCCAGACCTCCTGAAAACTCGGGGCTATGGGTGATGGCCGTGAAGCCTCTGGTTCCCTAACCAGTGTCGTTCTGGGAGCTGCCTGTGGGACTTCCCTGCTTGGGTTGCCGGTAAAATCCGACTAGCCCGCCTTCGGGCTAAGGAGGCATACCATGCCCTTCGCCCTCGCTAAGGCCATGCCCAAACGTTCTATTTCTTGCCTGCAGGGGCGATGATCTGCGTCCTCAAACCCCTGGGCGCAGGCCAGCTTATATGCTGCCTTTACCTCGCCTACTTTCTCCTCCTGCTCTTTTAATTCTTGCGTGAGGCTGTGGATCTTATCCATTAACCTAACCTCACTGCCTCTCGCCTCTCTGACCTGGTATTCCAGGTGTTCCATTCTACCTCTAGCGCTACTTTTGAGCTCAGCGATCTGGTATTCCAGGCGCTCTACCTTTGCCTGGTGGTCCCTTGCCATCTGCGCCCTTTCTTGGCTTATTGCCTGGAGCGCTGCTACCCCTTTCTCTTTGGCTGCTGTCTTTTCCTGCAGCTCGAGGGTCAACTGCTTAATCTTGGCTGCTTGTACTGCTACAGCACGGTCTAGTACAAAGACCTGCTTTTTAAAACACAAGAGCCAGACCGCCTTCTCAATACCTTTCTTATACTGTTTACTTGCTGTCCACTGGACGGCTGCATCTATGGGACGCTCGGCCTTTAACATATCGCCCACCCACTTTTTCGCGATATTTACCTTGCCGCACACATAGGCAGACAACCTTATCTCCATTGCGGATTCCTCCTCCGCACAACTGTCTGTCTTGTTACACACTTTCGCCTCAGCTCCTGCCTGACTCGCCATTTCTGTAAGGGGTTTCTTTTTTTTTACTGTTTCTCGGGCTTATAATAGGTCAGCCAGTTATGTTTTCCTGAGCTGCCCTGCCCGCAGTGCGGTTGCGAATCGCTTACCCCTTCCTGATTCTGAGCTGAGGACTTATCGAGTGGTAACAAAGACAGACAAACAGACCAGTGGATTGGTACAAGGAAAACCAATGTTTATTAATAAGAAAACTAAAAACTACAAGGTAAACAGTATTATACAGAAGATAAAGAAAAGAAATCGCTATAGATGTAATACAGTCTTACGCTTAACGGGTTGGAAGAAACGGACACATCGAGGGAAAATTCTAAAATCACAAGTTTAGCAATATCCCCTTTAACCCCCAACCTTACACTTATGCTAGGTTGTCTTGTGGCAGCCAGAAAATTAATGCTCACCGGTGAAAATGACGATCCGGATTCTTTCCCCTCAGTCTGGTTCAGTAATAACTGAAGTCGAATACATTTTAAAGTCCAACACATCTTTAATAGCAGGGTTCTTAGTCTGCAGCATTGATTTGGACTCCTGATAGAGTCCCTCTATGCTGGCAGAGCAAGAACAAAAACATACAGAAACCACACGTTTTTATACAGATGAATAGGGTTGGAACATACTTAACGAGGGTCAACACCAATCATAAGCCGGGCATAGGTTGCCATGCGAGGTTACATTATTTCCGACCAATCATAAATCGTCCATGTGCTGATCATGCTGCTGTTAGACATCAAAGGGGATAACTTCCTCACTTTCCAACTTGGAATGTTCTTCCCTGTCCCTTCTGTTCCTTATCTCCCAACCTGGAATGTCTTTCAACTTTGGCTAAGCTCGTTCCCTATATTGATCTGCCATAAACATGGAGACATTCAGACCAGTCCTTGACTCACATCAAAGACCTATCATTGATAAGACAATGCAGGCCTGCTGACTAAGCAAACATATGGCCCAGCAGGAGGGCCAGGCCACTTGTATCAATCTCAGTTACTAACTAATTAACCCTTTCTAACCATTTTGCATTCTGCTTCTTTGCCACGTAGACATTTTAATATTTTACCGAAAACTGACCACGTAGGGATTCTCATTCCCCCCTTTTATCATTACATGATAACCAATTATTACGGTGCTCACTGGTTCTGCAGGTTCTGCAGTGCAGCAACATTTAAGTAAGCAATAAATTATAAGAATGATAACAATTAATATGACTAGCCCTTGAACTAGAGAAGTCCCAATAGAACACAGACATGTTTCATCAATACACCTTTGTACTCTTATCTGTTCTCAGGAACAGACTCCTTCTAAACATCTCTCAAGTAAGCTGCGAATGTCCTTGGTCAGCTAAACCTATTCATGTTAATTTGAAAAGGCTAACATAGTCAAATATCCTATGGTGCTTTATATTTTGTTTCCAGCCGAACTAGACTGAATGGTACCTTTCAGACCATTTTACACCTGTGAATTGGTGCCCTCCCCATTATATCCCTTAATCCAAATTCTCCCTACAATATCCCATTAGATGCTGTACCTCATCTTAACCAGGTTCCCTTCGTGTTGGCCACCAGTCCGGGTGGAAGAGAGGTAGAGCATCTGATAATCCTATCAAACTATAATTGTCTTCCCTTTTACATGCACCTTACCCCAGCGGGTGCTACTCCCGGTACCATTAAGATGTGTTCTTAGTTGAAACCACAGAGACAATGGGGACATTCTCACCCAGGCTCTGTTTTACTATCTTTGCCAAACCCTTCATCCTCTGCTTACATTGATTACATGCAATGAAAATCAAGAAGCACATTACAACAAACTGCACTACGACTAATATATATGAAATTAATCTAATCCAAGGATGGATCTGTATATTCAGTCCCAAATTCCAGAGGTCATTTCACCAGGTGGTGACTTTAATTTGGTCAATGTCATGCTTAATGTTGTTATTGTCCTGTTGTAGGTTATAACAAACCTTCTAGGAGAGGCGTATCTCCATTCGCAATGCTTTCAAGTATTTAGGCAACAGGGGTGTCAGATACCCAAATGTGTCCTGATATGCTTTTAAGTCCTTTTTGACATTCTCAGAAACTTGTAAGGTGGTGAGGTTATGCCGGTGTATCTCTACCAGTTCCTCGGGTCCAATCCGAACCAGGACTTCAGAAATGGAGCAGAATTCTGGACTTAAAATATCACAAGTTAGATTGGCATATTTAAACATTTTCAAATTAGTTGTAACACAATATTCGCCCTCTCCGGCATATACCACTTGAGTGGGTTTTAGATCCACCTCTAGGGCCTCCATGGTACAGTTAATATCCCGATTGGTACCTGGTATTATTAAACCCACACTGTGCTTCTAGGCTGTGTCCAACACTATGTGGACACACAGTGACAGCATGTCTAGTAACACATCCCTTTAATTTTGTTCCAGCCAATCAGCTTAAATCTACGTCCTCTAGTTCTTGAACCCTCTGCTAGGGGAAACAGGTACTTCCTGTCTACTCTATCTGGGCCCCTCATAATCTTGTAATTTTGTATCCATCGTGCGGATATCTTCTAAATATTGTTTCTCCCAATTTTATTGTTAACTGATAGGAACCTAACCCTGAATTTTGGAAATCCAAATTACTGTGTCCCTTTTTACTTTAATTTCAGTCCTTTTGATTGATACCAGTGTTTCCTGACTGTTTCATTAATTAGTCGGTTTCTCTATGGACCATGTGTCAGTGCCTTGTTTAAAAGGATTTCTCACTCGCCTGGACCACATTAACCATTTTCCTGTTGTGCTGTTGTCAAGTAACTGAGCCTGTCTGAGACTCATTCTTCAATGTATCTTCTTCATGTATCTCCGCATACTAGCAGCATCTCATAGGAATGAGCTTAGTGTTCTTGGATATTAACTTTCTGCTGGCCAGTCTCTTCATTCTCATGGTATTTCCGAACATTTTCCATGGCACACATCATATGTCCTGTAGGATTCAGTCCTGTAAAAGCAACTGGTTTGTTTAAAGAGTGGTTGCAATAGCTCACCAGGCCATAGGCCTTTGTAATCATGTTCTTCATCCTGATCTCCATTTCAGATGATGGCAACATACATTTGTATCTTTTATGTCCACTGTAGCCATTCTTAGGTTTTCAGGTTATCTTATCAAAAAGATCAGGGGTGTCTAGAGTGCTTATCTCCCCCTGCATGGTCCCGATGTCAGGGTAGTGGCCAGGCTATTGAGTGTAGTTTTCTCATTATTCATTATAGGCAAGGACACAAATATCTCCACGAGAAAGCTATCAATTTACTATTCTCAACTACACTTTCCTGACTTCCACTAGATTGTATATTTATGCCAGATTGATTTTTTATCATGCCCAATTCAATGACTTTAGAGAAATTCCCATATCTCCCCACCTCGAGCACTCTGTCTCGGAAGACAACAAATAGGTTAAAACAAAACAAATCAAAATGTTTTCAAAAGAAGAGAATCAGGTTGATATCACCACGCTGTGACATTTGGTATCCGCTGATGTCTGCAGCTAAAGTCTTAAATCTTTAACACCACTGGATCGTTTCCTGCACCAAATTTCTCCAGCAAAGGTTGCACCATAACTTTGTAACTACTCTTGGTAATCCTGCACCATCAACACTCACGTGGTCCCAAAAAAACCCAGGGTCACCTGTTTTAAAAGAAACACAGAAAATCCATTGCGGCTCTTCTTGAGAGCCCAAGTGATTAATTTGTCAAATCTTCATTTATTACTTACTTATCCAAAGGAATAATCCCTATACCCAAAACAAATTTAGAAAACAAAACAGGAGAGAGAATTTGCCTAGTCCCTCTCTCTCTGAAGCACGCAGCCTGTCTGAAATAAACACTGTCTCTCCCACATACAGATGTACGCAGGGCTGCAGACTGGAATTTCTAACTCCAAGTCCTAATCTCTGTGTTTTCAAGATGGAACCACATTAAGCAGATATCATTAGCAGCCGCCTGCTAAGATATGTTATATTCCTCTTTTATTAATTTATTAATGGTTTGGGCATGTGTTTCTAGCACTGTAGCTATCCTTTGCAAATATATGGTCAGCATTTGATCCTCAGACAATGCCTTATCTGTATTTTCATTTATCTTTTAATATATCTTTAATGCGAGACCCTAAATCTCTGACCTTTTGATCTAATGTTGTCAAATCAATAGTGTTAACAACTAAGGCAAAGGCAGTTGCTATATCACTTATCACAGATCTTTACGTCTCCATATTTGCCTATCTCTTTTTACGATGTCCACCTCCATTCCATGTGGCTCTTTGTTTTAACACTTGAGTTAGGAGGTGTTGATCTAATTGTTGAGTTTTCTTAGCAGTCTCAATGCGAGTTATATAATTTGTCTGGGAAGGTCTCCCCTCTTTGGTCAGATCTTGTATTCTACTATTAATTTCAAATAAAATTGAATAGCCCCAGAACTTGTCAAAACTTCCTTATCATACTGTGGCAGGGTAAAACTGATAGGCGTTTAGTACCCTGTGTCAGTACATAGCTCAAGTAATGGACTTCCAATTATCTAACCTATGCTTCCTTTTCATATGATTTGTTTTACATTCCTTTCTTATCAATTTTTCACTGTAGCGTGAAAACTTATATCTCAGTCAATTGTAGCCTTTGGCATTTCCGAGTGATTGGGACAATTTTACTAATATAACCGATACCAATTGTTACCTCATGTTCACCTGTGTTCTGGGCAAGCCTCAGACAGTTCTCAACCGACTGGGTCATTTCTATCAGTTTGAACTGCTCTTGGCATGACAGTCTGGCTTCTTGGGATGGAAGGGGTTAATATTAACTTGCTCTTGTGGTAGGAGTAACTTGATCCTTCTCCCTTTTGAGATTAAGTTCCCACCTTCAAAATTTCTCTTCACACAGGTTTGACTGATTTTTTACTTCTCACATTTGTGGATTGCTTTATACTATATTTTTGCACACTATTTTTTCACATACTTTTAATGGATGTGATTATAATCAACGCTCCGAGCTGTTCCAGCTTTCCGACTTTTCCTATCACAATGATCCTGATAGTTTTTTAATGTATCCCGTTAATTTTTAACCTCTTTTTAAACCACAGCCAATCACAAAATAAACATTCAAAATGCCAATTTTTTGAAGATCCCATGTCTGGAATTTAACATGCCCACACTTTATAAGAACCAGAATTTAATAGGTCACTTAACCTCAATAACTCCAATTTTAATTCAGCAGTATCAGAATTAAACACACGACAAGACAGATACATTACACAAAGGAAGAAAACACACAAGACACAGTAAGAAGGGGGCGTAGCCCACAACACCGACAAAAAAAACACTGATCAAGACAGGCTTTTTAAAGGGACAGTACACTTAAACAACAAAACCTTTCTTTTTCGGGTCTCTGTCTTTTAAACATTTGTCTAGTCACTTAATTCTATCCATATTTTTTACAGTACTGTCTCCATAAAGCAATTAGTTCTTTGGCTGAGGTACCTCTGTTATTTTTCCAAATTAATTCCTGAGCCTTTTTTTTCCGGCATCTAAGTTTTATCAATAGTTCCTGTTTATAGCCAATCATCAGGACCTTAAACCCTGACTACCCTCAGTGATATTAACCACTGACCTACCGCTTACACGTTATTCCCTCAGTGATATTCGACCACTGACCTCTTCCTGCTATTTCTGTGTATTCGCCAGACTGACCTGAATCTTGTAAGGACGCACACGAGTGTTAGCGATTGGACGATTCGTCGTCAGACTGACGGATTGGAGGAAAACCAACGTAGTAAATTAAGACTACTTACATCGGGGCGCCATTTCCTTCCTCCGTGTCTGAGACAATCCGCCTCTTACTCCGCGAACTCTCGGTGAACGACCGTTAAGATCCCACCGCTGCCACCAAATGACGATCCGGATTCTTTCCCCTCAGTCTGGTTCAGTAATAACTGAAGTCGAATACATTTTAAAGTCCAACACATCTTTAATAGCAGGGTTCTTAGTCTGCAGCATTGATTTGGACTCCTGATAGAGTCCCTCTATGCTGGCAGAGCAAGAACAAAAACATACAGAAACCACACGTTTTTATACAGATGAATAGGGTTGGAACATACTTAACGAGGGTCAACACCAATCATAAGCCGGGCATAGGTTGCCATGCGAGGTTACATTATTTCCGACCAATCATAAATCGTCCATGTGCTGATCATGCTGCTGTTAGACATCAAAGGGGATAACTTCCTCACTTTCCAACTTGGAATGTTCTTCCCTGTCCCTTCTGTTCCTTATCTCCCAACCTGGAATGTCTTTCAACTTTGGCTAAGCTCGTTACCTATATTGATCTGCCATAAACATGGAGACATTCAGACCAGTCCTTGACTCACATCAAAGACCTATCATTGATAAGACAATGCAGGCCTGCTGACTAAGCAAACATATGGCCCAGCAGGAGGGCCAGGCCACTTGTATCAATCTCAGTTACTAACTAATTAACCCTTTCTAACCATTTTGCATTCTGCTTCTTTGCCACGTAGACATTTTAATATTTTACCGAAAACTGACCACGTAGGGATTCTCAAAAACAGATGAAAAGGCCTGGCCCCTGTGCCTGCTGCTGCCGTCGACATGTGGTTGCGAGGTTTACTGAATGGCCTTCCTTCTTAGGTGCTAGCAGACAGACAGGACAGGGCCAAGAGGTGAAGAGAGAAGAGAAGAGAGATACTGGGCAGCCCCAGTTATACCCTCTTGGTAACAGGTTTTTTTCATACCTCATCAGCTTGCTTCATTGTTTGATTTAAGCACGAAACGTAAGACAAAGGACCCCATCTCTGGCCCATTTACATTAATGGCCGTTTCCTGTATCGATCTGTTCGCTAACTGCTTTACCATTGTTCCGAATGTACCTTGATGGTTCACCTTTTGTCCTGCGATCACTTCCTGCTCGAATTTTGATGTGTGGGCCGGCCATGTTGATAGCTAGCCTCAGGGCTAGAATGCAGCTGCATTGTTTAAAGAAACCTGTCTGAGACACGAAGCCTGCCGAGTTGTTGAGAATGCAATTTCAAATCTGCCGGTCCTCGGCCATGTGTCTGACTGCAGCCATTTTGAGAGACCTTGGATTTTTTAAAACAGTCACACCAGGGTTTCTTTAATAACTCCAATAAATCTTCGGGGTGGGGGGAACATGTGAAATTTTGCGAATCCCTTCAAGCTGAGACACAGAATATAAAGCAGGGCGGTTATGCTTGAACTGTATAAAACACAGGTTAGGCCACAGCTTGAGTACTGCGTACAGTTCTGGTCACCACATTACAGGAAGGATATGATTATACTAGCGAGGGTGCAGAGGAGATTTACGTGGATGTTGCCAAGACTGGAGAATTTTAGGTACGAGGAAAGATTGGATAGGCTGGGTTTGTTTTCTTTGGAAGATTGAGGGGAGATTGAGGTGTGTAAAATTATGAGGGGCCCAGATAGATTGGATAGGAAGGACTTATTTCCCTTCATAGAGGGGTCAATAACCAGGGGGCATAGATTTGAAGTGATTGGTAGAAGGATTAGAGGGGAGCTGAGGAAATTCTTTTTCACCCAGAGGGTGGTGGGGGTCTGGAACTCACTGCCTGGAAGGCGGGTGGAGGCAGAAACCCTCAACTCATTTAAAAGGTGCTTGGATGGACACTTGAAGTGCCGCAACCTTACAAGACTACGGACCAAAAGCTGGAAAGTGGGATTATGCTGGGTGGCTCTTTTTCAGCTGGCGCAGACACGATGGGCCGAATGGCCTCCTTCTATGCCATAAATTTCTATGAATCTATGAGTCAGAGCACCGATCCTGCTGTGTGTTCCTTCAACTTCTGACACCTGTGTTAAATTCCAGCCCAGACTTATGGGATTAAAAGTCTCTCTCTGCTGCCTAAAATGGTCTTGTGTGCAATAAGTTTGAGTCACAGTCTCATTGCTGGTGGGCTCACGGTAACAAATGTAATGAGCACTGAATTGGCAATTGTACTCAGAGAGGTGACAGAACGTGGCTGGGAAACAGAGAAATGTCACTCTGGTGTCGTCAGCATGTCCTGGACTTGTGGCTAAGCTACATTGTTGGGGCAGAGCAGAGGGAGTTTTATTCTGCATCTAAGCTGCTGTAGCTGACCTGGGAGTGCTTGAAACAATGGAATGTTCCATTCTTCAGCACTGATATCTCTCACTCTGATGAGCAGAAAAACATACATGTCAAGCTACAACCTACGGAAAAGCTGATGAGCAGCTTCAGCAAAGCTGACAACTCAAAAAATAGGGTACTACTAAAAAACGGCCACAATTAAAGGCCCATAACCAGGGCCACTGCTTCAAGGTGACTGGATAAGTTAAATTCCTTTTTATTATTGTAAACAATTTTACAACACCAAGTTATAGTCCAGCAATTTTATTTTAAATTCACAAGCTTTCGGAGGCTTCCCCCTTCCTCAGGTGAACGATGTGGAAATTCACCTGAGGAAGGAGGTAGCCTCCGAAAGCTTGTGAATTTAAAATAAAATTGCTGGACTATAACTTGGTGTTGTAAAATTGTTTACAATTGTCAACCCCAGTCCATCACCGGCATCTCCACATCCTTTTTATTACTTTGGGATTTAGGATTTTTAATTCGTGTTTTAAAATCACAATGCAATTCAGTTTGTTTTTCTGTTGAAACTGAAACCCAACGGCCTCAAGTATGCCACACAAAAATAGTTACAGTGGGAGTGTAGTGGGATATGAACTTGTCATGACTTAAGCTGAAGCTTCACCCAATAGTCCACCAGTTGTTATGTGGGAAAAAAGCTGAATTACACAAAAGGTCAGTTTTTGCAGTAGTGAATTTAGAAAATTTGAGTGAGGTCTCTATTGGCACAAAATTTATTTCATAATGCAATATAAATGTAAATTCCTTCTTTTCCCTCTAAGCCTGCGTGTGTTTTTCCTTTCTTTATCTCTGCGGGTTTCTGTGATTCTGTGTTAATCATCGCAGCTGAAAGTCCACTGTATTTCTCTTTGCCACTTCCACTTGCTCTCCCTGTGTATGCATCTGTATCCAGATGTGCCTAAAATCCTCTCTCACCTCATCTCCCCAGATGTCTGAACTTCTTTCTCTTGCTCCTTGCCTCCCCTCACCCTTCCCCTTCACTGCTGCCCCTAACCTCTCTCACTATTTCCCTCTTTGTCTCTTCTTCTTCCCCTCCCCTCACTAGTGGTCCTCACCTCCCTTCATCCGTTCCCCCTTCCTCTTCTCCCCCTCCTTTACTGTTACCACTAACTTCCCCTCACCCTTTTCCCATTCCTCTTTCCCTCCCCTCAACCTTTCTCCGAGTTCGCTGGCTGCTCTTTGTTATTCATTTTTCAAGTACTCCAAGTGCCTGCAATATATCTGGTCACTCCTTTTTACTGAGTTGATGCATTATAAGCACTATGAGCGGCCAGTTTTCCCACCAGCAAACAGAGGCTGACGACGCTGGGAAGCAGCGGCATAAACGCTATGGGGATCAAAGGCCAACCAACCGGCCAATCCGAAGTGGCAGAGGTCCAAGAGGTCCACGCTGCAAGGGCACACAGAGGCAAATAGGAGGATGCTGCTCCTGACCCGCTGCTCCCGGTCAGCGATGCTGCTCCCGACCAGCTGCTCCCGTCCAATGACGCTGCTCCAGACCAGCTGCTCCAGACCAGCTGCTACTGTCCAGCGACGCTGCTCGCAACCAGCTGCTCCCGACCAGCTGCTCCCGTCCAACAACGCTGCTCCCGACCAGCTGCTCCCGACCAGCTGCTACTGTCCAGCGACGCAGCTCCCGACCAGCTCCTACTATCCAGTGACGCTGTTCCATTCGTTAATCCCACCCGATTATGGCAGCAGCAACACCCACAATCCTCTGCTCCCCAGAAAGCGCTCCATCTGTCGCATGGATTTGCCAGTTCGAGAGTGCCCAGCACAAGAGCCACTCTAAATCCAGGGAAGATTCGCCCCCTGAAATCTGTTGAGAATCTGGCAAGAGGAAAACGTGCAAACTGATGCAGTATCACTCAAGTTGTGTGGACAGAGGCTGGAAAAGCTGCCTGCATGCTTGAAAAGGGAACAGTCGGCAACTGTGCAAAAATCCCCACCAAATGTAATTTGAAAATAAAATTAATGGTGTGCTACGACACATATGGAGATGGGTTATACAATTACTGTACCATCATGATTTGGGAAAGGGCAAGGGAGTGCGACTAACTGGATAGCTCTCACAAAGTGTCGGCACAGTCATGATGGGCCGATTGGCCTTGTTCTGTGATGTATCGTTCTATCAGTCTATGATTATATGACGAGTTTGTGCCGAATCATTTATTGCACTATGATTGCCAGTGTGTTACAGTATTGTGACTACAGGTGTGCGGGAATGCACACTTACTGGAATCTGACTTTGGGTGTGCATTACACACTTACTTGACATCTGTACTTAAATACATGCTGTAATGTCGTAGTGTGGTCTGTAGGCACATTAAGGTATGAGTGTTTCAGGACACAGTCACTGAGTGTGGGTGTTTGGGTACACATTCACTGAGTGTGGGTGTTTGGGTACACATTCACTGATTGTGGGTGTTTGGGTACACATTCACTGAGTGTGGGTGTTTGGGTACACATTCACTGAGTGTCGGTGTTTGGGTACACAGTCACTGAGTGTAGGTGTTTGGGTACACATTCACTGAGTGTGGGTGTTTGGGTACACAGTCACTGAGTGTGGGTGTTTGGGTACACATTCACTGAGTGTCGGTGTTTGGGTACACAGTCACTGAGTGTAGGTGTTTGGGTACACATTCACTGAGTGTGGGTGTTTGGGTACACATTCACTGAGTGTGGGTGTTTGGGTACACATTCACTGATTGTGGGGGTTTGGGTACACATTCACTGAGTGTGGGTGTTTGGGTACACATTCACTGAGTGTGGGTGTTTGGGTACACATTCACTGATTGTGGGGGTTTGGGTGCACATTCACTGATTGTGGGTGTTTGGGTACACATTCACTGAGTGCAGGTGTTTGGGTACACATTCACTGAGTGTAGGTGTTTGGGTACACATTCACTGAGTGTAGGTGTTTGGGTACACAGTCACTGAGTGTAGGTGTTTGGGTACACAGTCACTGAGTGTGGGTGTTTGGGTACACATTCACTGAGTGTAGGTGTTTAGGTACACATTCACTGAGTGTAGGTGTTTGGGTACACATTCACTGAGTGTGGGTGTTTGGGTACACATTCACTGAGTGTGGGTGTTTGGGTACACATTCACTGATTGTGGGTGTTTGGGTACACATTCACTGATTGTGGGTGTTTGGGTACACATTCACTGAGTGTCGGTGTTTGGGTACACATTCACTGAGTGTAGGTGTTTGGGTACACATTCACTGAGTGTGGGTGTTTGGGTACACATTCACTGATTGTGGGTGTTTGGGTACACATTCACTGAGTGTGGGTGTTTGGGTACACATTCACTGATTGTGGGTGTTTGGGTACACATTCACTGAGTGTCGGTGTTTGGGTACACATTCACTGAGTGTAGGTGTTTGGGTACACATTCACTGAGTGTGGATGTTTGGGTACACATTCACTGATTGTGGGGGTTTGGGTACACATTCACTGAGTGTGGGTGTTTGGGTACACATTCACTGAGTGTGGGTGTTTGGGTACACATTCACTGAGTGTCGGTGTTTGGGTACACATTCACTGAGTGTGGATGTTTGGGTACACATTCACTGATTGTGGGGGTTTGGGTACACATTCACTGAGTGTGGGTGTTTGGGTACACATTCACTGAGTGTGGGTGTTTGGGTACACATTCACTGAGTGTGGGTGTTTGGGTACACATTCACTGATTGTGGGGGTTTGGGTACACATTCACTGAGTGTGGGTGTTTGGGTACACATTCACTGAGTGTGGGTGTTTGGGTACACATTCACTGATTGTGGGGGTTTGGGTGCACATTCACTGATTGTGGGTGTTTGGGTACACATTCACTGAGTGTAGGTGTTTGGGTACACATTCACTGAGTGTAGGTGTTTGGGTACACATTCACTGAGTGTAGGTGTTTGGGTACACAGTCACTGAGTGTCGGTGTTTGGGTACACATTCACTGATTGTGGGTGTTTGGGTACACATTCACTGAGTGTCGGTGTTTGGGTACACATTCACTGAGTGTAGGTGTTTGGGTACACATTCACTGAGTGTAGGTGTTTGGGTACACATTCACTGAGTGTGGGTGTTTGGGTGCACATTCACTGAGTGTGGATGTTTGGGTACACATTCACTGATTGTGGGGGTTTGGGTACACATTCACTGAGTGTGGGTGTTTGGGTACACATTCACTGATTGTGGGGGTTTGGGTACACATTCACTGAGTGTGGGTGTTTGGGTACACATTCACTGATTGTGGGGGTTTGGGTGCACATTCACTGATTGTGGGTGTTTGGGTACACATTCACTGAGTGTGGGTGTTTGGGTACACATTCACTGAGTGTGGGTGTTTGGGTACACATTCACTGATTGTGGGGGTTTGGGTACACATTCACTGAGTGTGGGTGTTTGGGTACACATTCACTGATTGTGGGGGTTTGGGTGCACATTCACTGATTGTGGGTGTTTGGGTACACATTCACTGAGTGTAGGTGTTTGGGTACACATTCACTGAGTGTAGGTGTTTGGGTACACAGTCACTGAGTGTAGGTGTTTGGGTACACATTCACTGAGTGTGGGTGTTTGGGTACACATTCACTGAGTGTGGGTGTTTGGGTACACAGTCACTGAGTGTAGGTGTTTGGGTACACATTCACTGAGTGTAGGTGTTTGGGTACACATTCACTGAGTGTAGGTGTTTGGGTACACATTCACTGAGTGTAGGTGTTTGGGTACACAGTCACTGAGTGTCGGTGTTTGGGTACACATTCACTGAGTGTGGGTGTTTGGGTACACATTCACTGAGTGTAGGTGTTTGGGTACACGGTCACTGTGTGTGGGTGTTTGGGTACACATTCACTGAGTGTCGGGGTTTGGGTACACATTCACTGAGTGCAGGTGTTTGGGTACACATTCACTGAGTGCAGGTGTTTGGGTACACATTCACTGAGTGTCGGTGTTTGGGTACACAGTCACTGAGTGCAGTTGTTTGGGAACACATTCACTGAGTGTCGGTGTTTGGGTACACATTCACTGAGTGTAGGTGTTTGGGTACACATTCACTGAGTGTGGGTGTTTGGGTACACAGTCACTGAATGAAGGTGTTTGGGTACACATTCACTGAGTGTGGGTGTTTGGGTACACGATCACTGAGTGTAGGTGTTTGGGTACACATTCACTGAGTGTAGGTGTTTGGGTACACATTCACTGAGTGTGGGTGTTTGGGTACACATTCACTGAGTGTAGGTGTTTGGGTACACAGTCACTGAGTGTCGGTGTTTGGGTACACATTCACTGAGTGTCGGTGTTTGGGTACACATTCACTGAGTGTGGGTGTTTGGGTACACAGTCACTGAGTGTCGGTGTTTGGGTACACAGTCACTGAGTGTCGGTGTTTGGGTACACATTCACTGAGTGTCGGTGTTTGGGTACACAGTCACTGAGTGGAGGTGTTTGGGTACACATTCACTGAGTGTGGGTGTTTGGGTACACATTCACTGAGTGTAGGTATTTGGGTACACATTCACTGAGTGTGGGTGTTTGGGTACACAGTCACTGAGTGTGGGTGTTGGGGTACACATTCACTGAGTGTGGGTGTTGGGGTACACATTCACTGAGTGTAGGTATTTGGGTACACATTCACTGAGTGTCGGTGTTTGGGTACACAGTCACTGAGTGTAGGTGTTTGGGTACACATTCACTGAGTGTAGGTATTTGGGTACACATTCACTGAGTGTGGGTGTTTGGGTACACATTCACTGAGTGTGGGTATTTGGGTACACATTCACTGAGTGTGGGTGTTTGGGTACACATTCACTGAGTGTGGGTATTTGGGTACACAGTCACTGAGTGTGGGTGTTTGGGTACACATTCACTGAGTGTGGGTGTTTGGGTACACAGTCACTGAGTGTGGGTGTTGGGGTACACATTCACTGAGTGTGGGTGTTGGGGTACACATTCACTGAGTGTGGGTGTTTGGGTACACATTCACTGAGTTTGGGTGTTTGGGTACACATTCACTGAGTTTGGGTGTTTGGGTACACATTCACTGAGTGTCGGTGTTTGGGTGCACAGTCACTGAGTGTCGGTGTTTGGGTGCACAGTCACTGAGTGTAGGTGTTTGGGTACACATTCACTGAGTTTGGATGTTTGGGTACACATTCACTGAGTGTCGGTGTTTGGGTACACAGTCACTGAGTGTAGGTGTTTGGGTACACAGTCACTGAGTGTAGGTGTTTGGGTGCACAGTCACTGAGTGTAGGTGTTTGGGTGCACAGTCACTGAGTGTAGGTGTTTGGGTACACATTCACTGAGTTTGGATGTTTGGGTACACATTCACTGAGTGTAGGTATTTGGGTACACATTCACTGAGTGTAGGTGTTTGGGTACACAGTCACTGAGTGTAGGTGTTTGGGTACACATTCACTGAGTGTCGGTGTTTGGGTACACATTCACTGAGTGTAGGTGTTTGGGTACACATTCACTGAGTGTCGGTGTTTGGGTACACATTCACTGAGTGTGGGTGTTTGGGTACACATTCACTGAGTGCAGGTGTTTGGGTACACAGTCACTGAGTGCAGGTGTTTGGGTACACATTCACTGAGTGTTGGTGTTTGGGTACACATTCACTGAGTGTCGGTGTTTGGGTGCACAGTCACTGAGTGTAGGTGTTTGGGTACACATTCACTGAGTGTTGGTGTTTGGGTACACATTCACTGACTGTAGGTGTTTGGGTACACATTCACTGACTGCAGGTGTTTGGGTACACATTCACTGAGTGTTGGTGTTTGGGTACACATTCACTGAGTGTTGGTGTTTGGGTACACATTCACTGAGTGTCGGTGTTTGGGTACACATTCACTGAGTGTCGGTGTTTGGGTGCACAGTCACTGAGTGTAGGTGTTTGGGTACACATTCACTGACTGTAGGTGTTTGGGTACACATTCACTGACTGCAGGTGTTTGGGTACACATTCACTAAGTGTAGGTGTTTGGGTACACATTCACTGAGTGCAGGTGTTTGGGTACACATTCACTGAGTGTCGGTGTTTGGGTACACATTCACTAAGTGTGGGTGTTTGGGTACACATTCACTGAGTGTAGGTGTTTGGGTACACATTCACTGAGTGTCGGTGTTTGGGTACACATTCACTGAGTGTCGGTGTTTGGGTACACATTCACTGATTGTGGGTGTTTGGGTACACAGTCACTGAGTGTAGGTGTTTGGGTACACATTCACTGATTGTGGGTGTTTGGGTACACATTCACTGATTGTGGGTGTTTGGGTACACATTCACTGAGTGTCGGTGTTTGGGTACACATTCACTGAGTGTAGGTGTTTGGGTACACATTCACTGAGTGTGGGTGTTTGGGTACACATTCACTGAGTGCAGGTGTTTGGGTACACATTCACTGAGTGTGGGTGTTTGGGTACACATTCACTGAGTGTGGGTGTTTGGGTACACATTCACTGAGTGCAGGTGTTTGGGTACACATTCACTGAGTGTGGGTGTTTGGGTACACATTCACTGAGTGTGGGTGTTTGGGTACACATTCACTGAGTGTGGGTGTTTGGGTACACATTCACTGAGTGTCGGTGTTTGGGTACACATTCACTGAGTGTCGGTGTTTGGGTACACATTCACTGTGTGTGGGTGTTTGGGTACACATTCATTGAGTGTGGCTGTTGGGGTACACATTCACTGAGTGTGGGTGTTTGGGTACACAGTCACTGAGTGTAGTTGTTTGGGTACACATTCACTGAGTGTAGGTGTTTAGGTGCACAGTCACTGAGTGTAGGTGTTTGGGTACACATTCACTGAGTGCAGGTGTTTGGGTACACATTCACTGAGTGTAGGTGTTTGGGTACACATTCACTGAGTGTGGGTGTTTGGGTACACATTCACTGAGTGCAGCTGTTTGGGTACACATTCACTGAGTGTCGGTGTTTGGGTACACAGTCACTGAGTGCAGGTGTTTGGGTACACATTCACTGAGTGTGGGTGTTTGGGTACACATTCACTGAGTGTCGGTGTTTGGATTCACAGTCACTGAGTGTGGGTGTTTGGGTACACATTCACTGAGTGTGGGTGTTTGGGTACACAGTCACTGAGTGTAGGTGTTTGGGTACACATTCACTGAGTGTGGGTGTTTGGGTACACATTCACTGAGTGTGGGTGTTTGGGTACACATTCACTGAGTGTCGGTGTTTGGATTCACATTCACTGAGTGTGGGTGTTTGGGTACACATTCACTGAGTGTGGGTGTTTGGGTACACATTCACTGAATGTGGGTGTTTGGGTACACATTCACTGAGTGTGGGTGTTTGGGTACACAGTCACTGAGTGTAGGTGTTTGGGTACACAGTCACAGAGTGTCGGTGTTTGGGTACACATTCACTGAGTGTAGGTGTTTGGGTACACATTCACTGAGTGTGGGTGTTTGGGTACACAGTCACTGAGTGTAGGTGTTTGGGTACACAGTCACTGAGTGTCGGTGTTTGGGTGCACAGTCACTGAGTGTAGGTGTTTGGGTACACATTCACTGAGTGCAGGTGTTTGGGTACACAGTCACTGAGTGTCGGTGTTTGGGTGCACAGTCACTGAGTGTAGGTGTTTGGGTACACATTCACTGAGTTTGGGTGTTTGGGTACACATTCACTGAGTGTGGGTGTTTGGGTACACAGTCACTGAGTGCAGGTGTTTGGGTACACATTCACTGAGTGTGGGTGTTTGGGTACACATTCACTGAGTGTCAGTGTTTGGATTCACAGTCACTGAGTGTGGGTGTTTGGGTACACATTCACTGAGTGTAGGTGTTTGGGTACACATTCACTGAGTGTGGGTGTTTGGGTACACATTCACTGAGTGCAGGTGTTTGGGTACACATTCACTGAGTGGAGGTGTTTGGGTACACATTCACTGAGTGTGGGTGTTTGGGTACACATTCACTGAGTGTCGGTGTTTGGGTACACATTCACTGAGTGTCGGTGTTTGGGTACACATTCACTGATTGTGGGTGTTTGGGTACACAGTCACTGAGTGTAGGTGTTTGGGTACACATTCACTGAGTGTGGGTGTTTGGGTACACATTCACTGAGTGTCGGTGTTTGGGTACACATTCACTGAGTGTCGGTGTTTGGGTACACATTCACTGTGTGTGGGTGTTTGGGTACACATTCATTGAGTGTGGCTGTTGGGGTACACATTCACTGAGTGTGGGTGTTGCGGTTGCACATTCACTGAGTGTAGTTGTTTGGGTACACAGTCACTGAGTGTCGGTGTTTGGGTGCACAGTCACTGAGTGTAGTTGTTTGGGTACACAGTCACTGAGTGTCGGTGTTTGGGTACACATTCACTGAGTGTAGGTGTTTAGGTGCACAGTCACTGAGTGTGGGTGTTTGGGTACACATTCACTGAGTGCAGGTGTTTGGGTACACATTCACTGAGTGTCGGTGTTTGGGTGCACAGTCACTGAGTGTAGGTGTTTGGGTACACATTCACTGAGTGTCGGTGTTTGGGTACACATTCACTGAGTGTGGGTGGTTGGGTACACATTCACTGAGTGTAGGTGTTTTGGTGCACAGTCACTGAGTGTAGGTGTTTGGGTACATATTCACTGAGTGTAGGTGTTTGGGTACACATTCACTGAGTGTGGGTGGTTGGGTACACAGTCACTGAGTGTCGGTGTTTGGGTACACATTCACTGAGTGTAGGTGTTTTGGTGCACAGTCACTGAGTGCAGGTGTTTGGGTACACAGTCACTGAGTGTAGGTGTTTGGGTACACAGTCACTGAGTGTAGGTGTTTGGGTACACATTCACTGAGTGTGGGTGTTTGGGTACACATTCACTGAGTGTCGGTGTTTGGGTACACATTCACTGAGTGTCGGTGTTTGGGTACACAGTCACTGAGTGCAGGTGTTTGGGTACACATTCACTGAGTGTCGGTGTTTGGGTACACAGTCACTGAGTGCAGGTGTTTGGGTACACATTCACTGAGTGTGGGTGTTGGGGTACACATTCACTGAGTGTCGGTGTTTGGGTACACAGTCACTGAGTGCAGGTGTTTGGGTACACATTCACTGAGTGTGGGTGTTTGGGTACACATTCACTGAGTGTCGGTGTTTGGGTACACATTCACTGAGTGTCGGTGTTTGGGTACACAGTCACTGAGTGCAGGTGTTTGGGTACACATTCACTGAGTGTCGGTGTTTGGGTACACAGTCACTGAGTGCAGGTGTTTGGGTACACATTCACTGAGTGTCGGTGTTTGGGTACACAGTCACTGAGTGCAGGTGTTTGGGTACACATTCACTGAGTGTCGGTGTTTGGGTACACATTCACTGAGTGTGGGTGGTTGGGTACACATTCACTGAGTGTAGGTGTTTTGGTGCACAGTCACTGAGTGCAGGTGTTTGGGTACACAGTCACTGAGTGTAGGTGTTTGGGTACACAGTCACTGAGTGTAGGTGTTTGGGTACACATTCACTGAGTGTCGGTGTTTGGGTACACAGCCACTGAGTGCAGGTGTTTGGGTACACATTCACTGAGTGTAGGTGTTTGGGTACACATTCACTGAGTGTCGGTGTTTGGATTCACATTCACTGAGTGTGGGTGTTTGGGTACACATTCACTGAGTGTGGGTGTTTGGGTACACATTCACTGAATGTGGGTGTTTGGGTGCACATTCACTGAGTGTGGGTGTTTGGGTACACAGTCACTGAGTGTAGGTGTTTGGGTACACAGTCACAGAGTGTCGGTGTTTGGGTACACATTCACTGAGTGTGGGTGTTTGGGTACACAGTCACTGAGTGTAGGTGTTTGGGTACACAGTCACTGAGTGTCGGTGTTTGGGTACACATTCACTGAGTGTAGGTGTTTGGGTACACAGTCACTGAGTGTAGGTGTTTGGGTACACATTCACTGAGTGTAGGTGTTTGGGTACACAGTCACTGAGTGTAGGTGTTTGGGTGCACAGTCACTGAGTGTCGGTGTTTGGGTACACAGTCACTGAGTGCAGGTGTTTGGGTTCACATTCACTGAGTGTCGGTGTTTGGGTACACATTCACTGAGTGTGGGTGTTTGGGTGCACAGTCACTGAGTGCAGGTGTTTGGGTACACATTCACTGAGTGTGGGTGTTTGGGTGCACAGTCACTGAGTGCAGGTGTTTGGGTACACATTCACTGAGTGTAGGTGTTTGGGTACACAGTCACTGAGTGTGGGTGTTTGGGTACACAGTCACTGAGTGTGGGTGTTTGGGTGCACAGTCACTGAGTGCAGGTGTTTGGGTACACATTCACTGAGTGTCGGTGTTTGGGTACACATTCACTGAGTGTGGGTGTTTGGGTGCACAGTCACTGAGTGTAGGTGTTTGGGTACACATTCACTGAGTGTAGGTGTTTGGGTACACAGTCACTGAGTGTGGGTGTTTGGGTACACATTCACTGAGTGTCGGTGTTTGGGTACACAGTCACTGAGTGTAGGTGTTTGGGTGCACATTCACTGAGTGTGGGTGTTTGGGTACACATTCACTGAGTGTCAGTGTTTGGATTCACAGTCACTGAGTGTGGGTGTTTGGGTACACAGTCACTGAGTGTAGGTGTTTGGGTACACATTCACTGAGTGTCGGTGTTTGGGTACACAGTCACTGAGTGCAGGTGTTTGGGTACACATTCACTGAGTGTGGGTGTTTGGGTACACATTCACTGAGTGTCGGTGTTTGGATTCACAGTCACTGAGTGTGGGTGTTTGGGTGCACATTCACTGAGTGTGGGTGTTTGGGTACACAGTCACTGAGTGTAGGTGTTTGGGTACACATTCACTGAGTGTGGGTGTTTGGGTACACATTCACTGAGTGTCGGTGTTTGGATTCACATTCACTGAGTGTGGGTGTTTGGGTACACATTCACTGAGTGTGGGTGTTTGGGTACACATTCACTGAATGTGGGTGTTTGGGTACACATTCACTGAGTGTGGGTGTTTGGGTACACAGTCACTGAGTGTAGGTGTTTGGGTACACAGTCACAGAGTGTCGGTGTTTGGGTACACATTCACTGAGTGTAGGTGTTTGGGTACACATTCACTGAGTGTGGGTGTTTGGGTACACAGTCACTGAGTGTAGGTATTTGGGTACACAGTCACTGAGTGTCGGTGTTTGGGTACACATTCACTGAGTGTAGGTGTTTGGGTACACATTCACTGAGTGTAGGTGTTTGGGTACACATTCACTGAGTGTGGGTGTTTGGGTACACATTCACTGAGTGTCGGTGTTTGGGTACACATTCACTGAGTGTAGGTGTTTGGGTACACATTCACTGACTGTAGGTGTTTGCGTACACATTCACTGAGTGGATGTGTTTGGGTACACATTCACTGAGTGTAGGTGCTTGGGTACACATTCACTGAGTGTGGGTGTTTGGGTACACATTCACTGACTGTAGGTGTTTGGGTACACAGTCACTGAGTGTTGGTGTTTGGGTACACATTCACTGAGTGTGGGTGTTTGGGTACACATTCACTGAGTGTGGGTGTTTGGGTACACATTCACTGAGTGCAGGTGTTTGGGTACACATTCACTGAGTGTAGGTGTTTGGGTACACACTCACTGAGTGTGGGTGTTTGGGTACACATTCACTGAGTGTAGGTGTTTGGGTACACATTCACTGAGTGTGGGTGTTTGGGTACACATTCACTGAGTGTGGGTGTTTGGGTACACATTCACTGAGTGTAGGTGTTTGGGTACACATTCACTGAGTGTGGGTGTTTGGGTACACATTCACTGAGTGTCGGTGTTTGGGTACACATTCACTGAGTGTGGGTGTTTGGGTACACAGTCACTGAGTGTAGGTGTTTGGGTACACATTCACTGAGTGTCAGTGTTTGGGTACACATTCACTGAGTGTGGGTGTTTGGGTACACAGTCACTGAGTGTAGGTGTTTGGGTACACATTCACTGATTGTGGGTGTTTGGGTACACATTCACTGAGTGTCGGTGTTTGGGTACACATTCACTGAGTGTAGGTGTTTGGGTACACATTCACTGAGTGTGGGTGTTTGGGTACACATTCACTGAGTGTCGGTGTTTGGGTGCATAGTCACTGAGTGTAGGTGTTTGGGTACACATTCACTGAGTGCAGGTGTTTGGGTACACATTCACTGAGTGTCGGTGTTTGGGTGCACATTCACTGAGTGTAAGTGTTTGGGTACACATTCACTGAATGTAGGTGTTTGGGTACACATTCACTGAGTGTGGGTGTTTGGGTACACATTCACTGAGTGTAGGTGTTTGGGTACACAGTCACTGAGTGTCGGTGTTTGGGTACACATTCACTGAATGTAGGTGTTTGGGTACACGGTCACTGAGTGTGGGTGTTTGGGTACACATTCACTGAGTGTGGGTGTTTGGGTACACATTCACTGAGTGTGGGTGTATGGGTACACATTCACTGAGTGTGGGTGTTTGGGTACACATTCACTGAGTGTGGGTGTTTGGGTACACATTCACTGACTGTAGGTGTTTGGGTACACAGTCACTGAGTGTTGGTGTTTGGGTACACATTCACTGAGTGTGGGTGTATGGGTACACAGTCACTGAGTGTGGGTGTTTGGGTACACATTCACTGAGTGCAGGTGTTTGGGTACACAGTCACTGAGTGTGGGTGTTTGGGTACACATTCACTGAGTGTCGGTGTTTGGGTACACATTCACTGAGTGTAGGTGTTTGGGTACACATTCACTGAGTGTGGGTGTTTGGGTACACATTCACTGAGTGCAGGTGTTTGGGTACACATTCACTGAGTGTCGGTGTTTGGGTACACATTCACTGAGTGTCGGTGTTTGGGTACACAGTCACTGAGTGTGGGTGTTTGGGTACACATTCACTGAGTGTGGGTAGTTGGGTACACAGTCACTGAGTGTAGGTGTTTGGGTACACATTCACTGAGTTTGGGTGTTTGGTTACACATTCACTGAGTGTGGGTGTTTGGGTACACATTCACTGAGTGTAGGTGTTTGGGTACACATTCACTGAGTGCAGGTGTTTGGGTACACAGTCACTGAATGTAGGTGTTTGGGTACACATTCACTGAATGAAGGTGTTTGGGTACACGGTCACTGAGTGCAGGTGTTTGGGTACACAGTCACTGAGTGCAGCTGTTTGGGTACACATTCACTGAGTGTGGGTGTTTGGGTACACATTCACTGAGTGCAGCTGTTTGGGTACACATTCACTGAGTGTCGGTGTTTGGGTACACATTCACTGAGTGTGGGTGTTTGGGTACACATTCACTGAGTGTGGGTGTTTGGGTACACTTTCACTGTGTGTGGGTGTTTGGGTACACATTCACTGAGTGCAGCTGTTTGGGTACACATTCACTGAGTGTGGGTGTTTGGGTACACATTCACTGAGTGTGGGTGTTTGGGTACACATTCACTGAGTGCAGCTGTTTGGGTACACATTCACTGAGTGTCGGTGTTTGGGTGCACATTCACTGAGTGTGGGTGTTGGGGTACACATTCACTGAGTGTGGGTGTTGGGGTACACATTCACTGAGTGTGGGTGTTTGGGTACACATTCACCGAGTTTGGGTGTTTGGGTGCACATTCACTGAGTTTGGGTGTTTGGGTACACATTCACTGAGTGTCGGTGTTTGGGTACACATTCACTGAGTGTCGGTGTTTGGGTACACATTCACCGAGTTTGGGTGTTTGGGTGCACATTCACTGAGTTTGGGTGTTTGGGTACACATTCACTGAGTGTGGGTGTTGGGGTACACATTCACTGAGTGTGGGTGTTTGGGTACACATTCACTGAGTGTGGGTGTTTGGGTACACATTCACCGAGTTTGGGTGTTTGGGTGCACATTCACTGAGTTTGGGTGTTTGGGTACACATTCACTGAGTGTGGGTGTTTGGGTACACATTCACCGAGTTTGGGTGTTTGGGTGCACATTCACTGAGTTTGGGTGTTTGGGTACACATTCACTGAGTGCAGGTGTTTGGGTACACAGTCACTGAGTGTAGGTGTTTGGGTGCACAGTCACTGAGTGTAGGTGTTTGGGTACACATTCACTGAGTGTAGGTGTTTGGGTACACATTCACTGAGTGTAGGTGTTTGGGTATACAGTCACTGAGTGTAGGTGTTTGGGTACACATTCACTGAGTTTCGGTGTTTGGGTACACATTCACTGAGTGTAGGTGTTTGGGTACACATTCACTGAGTTTCGGTGTTTGGGTACACATTCACTGAGTGCAGGTGTTTGGGTACACATTCACTGAGTGTCGGTGTTTGGGTGCACAGTCACTGAGTGTAGGTGTTTGGGTACACAGTCACTGAGTGTAGGTGTTTGCGTACACATTCACTGAGTGCAGGTGTTTGGGTACACATTCACTGAGTGCAGGTGTTTGGGTACACATTCACTGAGTGTCGGTGTTTGGGTACACATTCACTGAGTGCAGGTGTTTGGGTACACATTCACTGAGTGTCGGTGTTTGGGTGCACAGTCACTGAGTGTAGGTGTTTGGGTACACAGTCACTGAGTGTAGGTGTTTGGGTACACATTCACTGAGTGTAGGTGTTTGGGTGCACAGTCACTGAGTGTAGGTGTTTGGGTACACATTCACTGAGTGTAGGTGTTTGGGTACACATTCACTGAGTGTCGGTGTTTGGGTACACATTCACTGAGTGTAGGTGTTTGGGTACACAGTCACTGAGTGTAGGTGTTTGGGTACACATTCACAAAATGTAGGTGTTTGGGTACACATTCACTGAGTGTGGGTGTTTGGGTACACATTCACTGAATGTAGGTGTTTGGGTACACGGTCACTGAGTGTGGGTGTTTGGGTACACATTCACTGAGTGCAGGTGTTTGGGTACACATTCACTGAGTGTGGGTGTTTGGGTACACATTCACTGAGTGTCGGTGTTTGGGTACACATTCACTGAGTGTGGGTGTTTGGGTACACATTCACTGAGTGCAGGTGTTTGGGTACACATTCACTGAGTGTCGGTGTTTGGGTACACATTCACTGAGTGTCGGTGTTTGGGTACACAGTCACTGTGTGTGGGTGTTTGGGTACACATTCACTGAGTGTAGGTGTTTGGGTACACAGTCACTGAGTGTAGGTGTTTGGGTACACATTCACTGAGTGTGGGTGTTTGGGTACACATTCACTGAGTGTGGGTGTTTGGGTACACATTCACTGAGTTTGGGTGTTTGGGTACACATTCACTGAGTGTAGGTGTTTGGGTACACATTCACTGAGTGCAGGTGTTTGGGTACACAGTCACTGAGTGTAGGTGTTTGTGTACACATTCACTGAATTTGGGTGTTTGGGTGCACATTCACTGAGTTTGGGTGTTTGGGTACACTTTCACTGAGTTTGGGTGTTTGGGTACACATTCACTGAGTGTGGGTGTTTGGGTACACATTCACTGAGTGTACGTGTTTGGCTACACATTCACTGAATGTAGGTGTTTGGGTACACGGTCACTGAGTGCAGGTGTTTGGGTACACATTCTCTGAGTGCAGCTGTTTGGGTACACATTCACTGAGTGTGGGTGTTTGGGTACACATTCACTGAGTGCAGCTGTTTGGGTACACATTCACTGAGTGTGGGTGTTTGGGTGCACATTCACTGAGTGCTGCTGTTTGGGTACACAGTCACTGAGTGTGGATGTTTGGGTACACAGTCACTGCGTGTGGGTGTTTGGGTACACAGTCACTGAGTGTGGGTGTTTGGGTACACAGTCACTGAGTGTGGCTGTTTGGGTACACATTCACTGTGTGTGGGTGTTTGGGTACACAGTCACTGAGTGTGGGTGTTTGGGTACACAGTCACTGAGTGTGGGTGTTTGGGTACACATTCACTGAGTGTGGGTGTTTGGGTACACAGTCACTGAGTGTGGGTGTTTGGGTACACAGTCACTGAGTGTGGGTGTTTGGGTACACAGTCACTGAGTGTGGGTGTTTGGGTACACATTCACTGAGTGTGGGTGTTTGGGTACACAGTCACTGAGTGTGGGTGTTTGGGCACACAGTCACTGAGTGTGGGTGTTTGGGTACACAGTCACTGAGTGTGGGTGTTTGGGCACACAGTCACTGAGTGTGGGTGTTTGGGTACACATTCACTGAGTGTGGGTGTTTGGGTACACAGTCACTGAGTGTGGGTGTTTGGGCACACAGTCACTGAGTGTGGGTGTTTGGGTACACATTCACTGAGTGTGGGTGTTTGGGTACACAGTCACTGAGTGTGGGTGTTTGGGTACACTTTCACTGAGTGTGGGTGTTTGGGTACACAGTCACTGAGTGTGGGTGTTTGGGTACACAGTCACTGAGTGTGAGTGTTTGGGTACACATTCACTGAGTGTGGGTGTTTGGGTACACATTCACTGAGTGTAGGTGTTTGGGTACACATTCACTGAGTGTGGGTGTTTGCCTGCACATTTACTGTAACATAACTGCATGCTGGGTGAACACCTCCTGTTCACACACTGACTGTATTTTTACCGTGATGGCATGTTTAGTGAAACATTAATGCAGACTCTCGCACACACATCTGCTGTGAGGTGATATCAGGCCTGTGCTCACACACACACTCTGCTCCCAGTGGACCAGCGGTGTCCTGCGAGTTTCTTCTATCATCAGAGACAGTTGGAGCAATGAGGCCATTAAAGTGCTGTCTGTACATAATCAGAAGAGGAAAGAATGTGTTTGCACTCTCTCCAGGGTCACTCCTCTAGCGCTGGGGTCCCTCAGCAACTGTCCTCTCGTGAGCAGTCAGTGGGCACAATCACTGTGCAGAGCTACCATGGTGGATCAGTGAACACCAGTTGCACGGGCACCATCGCACTGCGGATGTTTCAGTGAGCACAGTCCTTGGGTTCTCATTTTATTTATCAGTGTGCCTGCTCAATGTGGTTCATTGGTGGGATGTGTTTGAGAGATGTACCAGTAAGCAGAGTCAGGGTGACAGTGACCACAGGTTTCTCATGATGTGCAGCCGCAATGATCTGTTGCTTCAAGGTACTCATCGGTAGATATGGCCAGGATTGGGCCATTGAGGGCAGGTCAGCTCAAGGAGACATTGTGTCGGCAGCACTACTTTCTCGTTTAATGTTTCTGATTGAATAAAGCCTGGTGTACATATAGACACCAATAGAGGTGAACGGAGCAGGGAAACAGCAGCACTTTCAAAAAAGGCGTGGACATGATGGGCCGAATGGCCTCCTGTGCCCTAAATTTTCTATGATTCTATCTCAGGAGAATGTCTTGGGATGAAAGCTTTCTCTATCGTAAGGGTTCTAACTGAAACTAGCTGGGGTGGCTTTAATCTCGTTCTTAATGGGCATGGGGCCACAGCACAAAACTGTCCTGGTTTGGCACTAGTTGGCATTAAATTGGCAACCTCACTCAGCGATGACACAGGATGGCGGGTGTGGAGACCGGGTAAATGCACTGAAGTAGTAGGGGTTGCTCTTCTACGTCTTCTAGATTTTTGCTGAGGCAAATTCACTAGAATGATACCAGGACTGAAAGGGTTAAATTATTGGACCAGGTTGCATAGACTCGGCTTGTATTCCCTTGATTATAGAAAATTAAGGGATGATCTAATTGAGGTGTTTAAGATGCTTCAAGGATTTGATAGGGTAGATAGAGAGAAACTATTTCCTCTGGTGGGGGGAAGTCCAGAACAAGGGGGCATAACCTTAAAATTAGAGCTAGGCCGTTCAGGGGTGATGTCAGGAAACACTTCTTCACACAAAGGGCAGTGGAAATCTGAAACTCTCTCCCCGAAAAAGCTCTGGAGGCTGGGGGTCAATTGAAAATTTCAAAACTGAGATTGATTAGTTCGGCAAGGGTATTAAGGGTTACGAAACAAAGGTGGGTGGATGGAGTTAAGTTACAGATCAGTCATGACCTAATTGAATGACGGGACAGACTCGAAGGGCTGAATGGCCCTATGTTCTGAAATTGTTGGGGCCAAGTAGAGGGGGGATTTACCCTGCATCTAACTGTGCTACAGTCACGGTGATCGCAGGCTGATGACAGTGTGGAGCCACAATGACCAGTGCGGGAGCTCGGGACTGTCACAGCACTAACCAGTCTGGAGCTTTGGTGCTGTGGGTAGGAATGCTGGCCGACTTACGTGAAGCTGTTTTGAGGGAAGGTCAGCTCGAGGAGACCTGTTTGTTTATTGACGATGGGTAATGAGTTGCTGAGGGCTTGGGCTGCTCACACAATTTCACGCTTAATCACTTGTTCGGCTTCTGCATCGCATCTGCATCAGGAGAATGGCTTCGTAGACCCTATTACTACGGGGAAAGATTCCAGTCTGAGCTGTAAACTAACGGGAGGGTGTGCACGCAGGACTGGAGCCAGCCGGCCAGCTCCTGAATGCAGTACATTCTCTATGTGTCAATACTGTCAAGGGTTTCATTAACTTAAAAGGGCCATTTACTCAGCGTCAGAAGCAGTTACATTAGTTAAATTTATGCTGCGGCAGCATTGAGATGAGATGGAAAAGCAGAATCATTTATTCCACTCACTGAGGTGGGGCACCTCCAGCTAAATGGATGAGAGAACGTGATTTCTTCAGTGTAAATCATTTCGAGCTGACTTGTCCTTCCAAATACAATTGTTTACTGCAGCCTCAAAATTACCTACTAACAGGGAGATGGGTTTCTTTGGCGTTTGATGTATCTGTCAAATAAATTGATATGAAATATGCAGCGCTTAAGGCCGAGCTAGTAATACAGTCATGGGGGGGGGGTGAAATTGGTCTCTGCGATTGCGCACCACGAGCGTTAGCAAATCAACAACCCGTTTTACACCCCCCCTCCCCCCGCCAAGTGAAGTATAAAATGGGGGGCCCATTCTCTATCACCCTTTGTGCACTATCACCGGACACTAATTTCACTGCCGGAAGATTTTTGCTTTCAGTGAATGAATCTATCAGCCCACCACTCTGGTGCCAGGCACCACACTCTCTGTCATGTGTAGCCAAGGCCTGCTGCTCTCCGGAAGACCATGCAGCACCTGTGGAAGTGACCGATTCTCTATCTACTCTTTTTCCTTCCTTCTTCGGCAGGCTCCTTATACTCTCCTGAGGTTTTCTCAGCCCTTTCTTTAACAAAGTGATCTACTGGGCACTGCCATTAATACTCCCACAGTCTCTGCTGTTGATACTGGGTGCTGCCATTAATACTCCCACAGTCTCTGCTGTTGATACTGGGTGTTGCCATTAATACTCCCACTGTCTCTGCGGTTGTTACTGGGCACTGTCATTAGTACGATCATTAATACTCCCACAGTCTCTGCCATTAGTACTAATGATAGTGCCCAGTAACAACGGCAGAGACAGTGGGAGTATTAATGATAGTACTAATGACAGTGCCCAGTAACAACCGCAGAGACTGTGGGAGTATTAATGATGTTACTGGGCACTGTCATTAGTACTATCATTAATACTCCCACAGTCTCTGCTGTTAGTACTAATGACAGTGCCCAGTAACATCATTAATACTCCCATAGTCTCTGCTGTTAGTACTACTGACATTGCCCAGTAATATCATTAATACCTCCACGGGCTCTGCCATTGTTATTGGCTGCTGTCATTAACAGTGCCAATCTTGCACTCTATTCTACACTTCCAGGCACTCACACCACCAGCTACCCACAGCCGTGTACATTACTAGGCACCAACTGAGCACCAGTAGAGCCCCATCCTGTATCAGCATGGAGCACTATACCATATGGTACCCAATGCCCACATACCCAAGAAGGCGAATCTCACAGAGTTTCATTCTCAAGCCCGTGCAGATAGCAAGATCTCGAGCAGTGTTCTCCATTGCTGCGTTCTTTCAATAAACAATCAAATTGAACCTATAATCAAGCAGGCGCAGTCTCTACTGTAAGGTACAAGCAATTTGCCACAGATGTGTACTAGACCAGTAAATTTTCTACTGAAATAAATATAGCATTCTAGACTGTGCAGTGCCTCTCCATTATCCAGCACGGTAGATTCGGTGCTGTGCATGTTCCATTTGCTGTTCATTACCTAGTGCACCAATCTAAGTTCCTTTCATAACTGGATATTATTTTTACATTTACATTGAATTATTTTGAATTGTGATCCTTTGAAGGTGTCGGTGATTGTGAAATTGGAAAGCTCAGCACACAAGGTACCATAGCTCCCTGATCATGGTGAGACGAGAGAGATTAGTTTTGCTTACACTGATATTTAACGCTTTAGTAAGCAATCCCTGTCTCTCCACGAGTCTTTATCTTTGGCTTGGCAGTGTCTGTTCTAACATCGGTTCACAGTGAAGAGCTATTGATGGGTGAGCTGGCCCAAATGTCACAACTGATTACAGAGCTGCATGGCTCCGTGCCCTGGCTCCTGGCCCCTTAGTCCAGACTGCAGACAGCGATTGTAACAACTTCAGCGGGCTGCCCATCCACTCACACTATTTCTGGATGCTGACGAACCCTTCAACCAGATAGGCTGCTCCGTACTGGGTTTGGACCCTGATTTACAAGATGTGTCTGGACAACATCCTTGGCTTCTGAAGTCAGTGACGTGCCAGATATTATTTCACCGTCCTTCCCATTGGTGAAGTGGAGTGGCCAGAACTCTCCACCTTCACTGCTACTCATTGATGCTTTGGAATTTCTGACATTGGAATTTGAGATGCCTCCTGGGCATTGCCAAGTGAAAGGTGAAGTGTTTAAATGATGCTGTTACAAAGTTCATGGTCTGCTGTTTTTTTTCAAAAAAAATGTCAATATTTCATTACATCACATTACAACAGCAGCTACACTTCAAAAAGTAATTCAGTGGCTGTAAAGCACTTTGGGACGTCCTGAGGTCGTGAAAGACGCGGTAGAATGTAAGTTCTTTCTTTCTTTTTATTTCCTGAATCGAATCTGGTGCATTTTTAAAAACTTTTTTTTGGATTTGTGCTCATCAGATGTGGCTCAGTTGGTAGCACTTCCTCTGAGTCAAAAGGTCATGGGTCTAAGTTCATTCCAGACCCTTGAGCACATAATCTAGGCTGACACTGCAGTGCAGCACTGAGGGAGTGCTGTACTGTCAGAGGAGCTGCCTTTTGGATGAGACGTTGAACCGAGGCCCCGTCTGCCCTCTCGGGTGGATGTAAAAAATCCGATGGCACTATTTTGAAGAGCAGGGGAGTTCTTCCGGTGTCCTGGCCAACAGTCATCCCTAAACAAACAAAATAGCTTTGTCACCTATCTCATTTGCTGTTTGTGGGATCTTGTTGTGCACAAAGTGGCTGTGGCGTTTGCCCACAGAATAACAGTGAGGACACTTCAGGACTTGTCTGTAAGGCACTTTAGGACTGAGGCTGAGGATGTGATCGAATGCAGAGTAAATGCAAGTTAAAATTGGGACTTTAACTTCAGAGGGAAGGTCATGGAAGTTGGGGCTGCTTTCTTTGGAAATGTAGCGTGTTATACCTCACGGATCGGGGGCTCAGGAAAACAGGACTTATGCTAATGCACCCGGTAATGGATCACATAGCCGAATAGCACAGAGACCACACAAACTTGGTGTTTGAATTGAATTAGAATGTTGGTTTTATTATACCGTCAACACGAAGAAAATAACGATACAAATGGTCCTACACAGTACATTGAGTTACACACACCCACTGCAGTACTTTATCCCGCTAAACTAAGAGGTTGGTGGGGACCCTGGAGACACCTATCACACACACACACACACACACACACACATGGTCGAGGCTCACCAATCCTTTGCACTTGTAGGTCTGGCTGACCGGTTCTCTCACGTGGGGTTCGTTGGTTTCACTGGAAGCTGCTCTCCTCCCTGGAGAGCTCGGGTGAGCAAGAGAGCAAACCAAGAGAACAGAATAAGAGAGAGAGGAGTTTCAAGTTTCCACTTATATACCCCTCTCTTACAGTGGTCTTCGTCGTTAAATGAGGCACTTCATGTCTGTTTAAACAGTTCTTACAAAGTCCTTAACAATCTTTGATGGCTTTTGATGGTCTCTCATCATGTTGCAATTGCTTCTCCCGATGGGCCATTGTTCTACAAATTCATTCCGATTGTTGATCACCTGCTATACAGGGCTCCTTTTGTATCTAACGTCCTAGGTGTTGATCGGTTTTGCTTTAAAACAAAGACATGGCCCCACCATGTCTGGAGCAGTTGCCTTTCTCAATGGCCGACTGCCTCTCGAATTGGTGCTGAGTGTTGACCACCTGCTGTTGGTTTTGCATTAAAACAGAGACATGTCTGAAGCAGTAATTCGCCAACATTCCGCTGTGTGTGTTGTTGATTCGTCTGGTGATCTCTCACCTATCCTTCCATCTTAGGATTTTAGTCAATGGCCAAAATTTTACATCCTCAGGGAAAAGGTGGAATTCCCAGAATTCTTACAGAAAAGAGAATTCTTGGGAGGACTTAACTGAGGGTGTTAAGGTTATGGTAATGTTGATCCAAGTAAATTGTTCAACTTGGTGAATGATTGAAATCCCAGGGGACAGAAGTGAACATTGGAACTAGTCAGAGAAGTCCAGCAGAGCTTTGTCACGCAAAGGATAATCGAGTTGTGGACTACCAGGGAAGGGACTGAAGTTGGCAATAAAATGGGTTGAAGGGGAATCTCGATGGGTCTCTGAAGAGAGAAGAGATTGAATGATATGGTAGATGGAAAGTGAGGTAGATGAGATTGATTTTAAAAAGGTACAAGCTTCTTGAGCTTTTTGGCCTTTTCCAGTTCCTAAGAATTGCTGTGTTCCAAGGTACCTACATTTGTAACTACCAGAAACTAAGGTGTACTGGCTAAGATATAAAATTAGCGACTGGTCAGTCAGGATCAGGAGGCTGGTTCATGCTTGTGACGGACTGAATGTTTCATTTCTCATGGCACAAACCTGCTTTTGCAGCAACTATGAGGAATGTTTTCCTCCGACACATTAGCGGTGTGTCTGAGGGACCCTGGCACTTGCTGTAAGTGTTGGTGTGGTGGGGGAGTCTCCATTTCATGCATTAATTTGCTGGCAGATGAAGTGGCAGCTTGGACCTCTGACATTGCGGCACAATCTTATCCACTTAACCAGAAATCTGGACTCTTGGAGAATTGGACCAAAGTGCAGGTCTCCAAACCCGATGGCAAATGGTCGATGTTGCAACTGCAATGGCCAAGAAGCTGTCACTATGTAAATGGGCCACAAGGGATACCCTGACAGTGATGGAGCACCAGAGTACTTTATTGGTCCATGTGGGTCTGAGAAATGGTATTCTCTCAGGAGTAGGCAAGTCTGGCAGCTTCAGCATGCACAAGGAAATGTTGAGTTGCTCTTATGGGACAAAATAAAGATGTGGGTACGGGTACTGAAGGGACGAATGACTCTGTCTGGGGGGGAGGTTATCTCCAGCTAGGTTCACTTCGGTACATTTAGCACATTGCTGCTGCCATAGACGCTCTCTGACGCTCTATGCATTCAGACTGAACCCAAACTGGATTGAGTTTTTTGATGAGGTAACAGAGGGTTGATGAGGGCAATACGGTTGACGTTGTCAATGTGGACTTTCAAAGGGCGTTTGATAAAGTGCCACATAATAGGCTTGTCAGCAAAATTGAAGCCCATGGAATAAAAGGGGCAGTGGCAGCATGGATACAAAATTGGCTAAGTGAGAAGAAACAGAGAGTCGTGGTGAACGGTTGTTTTTCGGACTGGAGGGAGGTGTACAGTGGTGTTCCCCAGGGGTCAGTGCTGGGACCACTGCTTTTCTTGATATATATTAATGACTTGGACTTGGGTGTACAGAGCACAATTTCAAAATTTGCAGATGACACAAAACTTGGAAGTGTAGTAAACAGTGAGGGGGATAGTGATAAACTTCAAGAGGATAAAGACAGGCTGGTGGAATGGGCAGACACAAGGCAGATGAAATTTAAAGCAGAGAAGTGCGAAATGATACATTTTGGTAGAAAGAATGAGGAGAGGCAATATAAACTAAAGGGTACAATTCTAAGGGGGTGCAGGAACAGAGAGATCTGGAGGTATATGTGCACAAATCTTTGAAGGTGACAGGACATGTTGAAAAAGTGATTAAAAAAGAATATGGGATCCTGGGCTTTATAAACAGAGGAATAGAGTACAAAAGCAAGGATATTATGTTGAACCTTTATAAAACACGAGTGCGGCTACAACTGGAGTATTGTGTCCAATTCTGGGCACTGCACTTTAGGAAGGATGTAGAGGCCTTAGAGAGGGTGCAGAAAAGATTTACTAGAATGATTCCAGGGATGAGGGACTTCAGTTACGTGGATAGACTGGAGAATCTGGGGTTGTTCTCCTTGGAACAGAGAAGGTTGAGAGGAGATTTGATAGAAGTGTCCAAAATCACGAAGGGCTTAGATAAAGTAAATAGAGAGAAACTGTTCCATTGGCGGAAGGGTCAAGAACCAGAGGGCATAGATTTAAGGTGATTGGCAAAAGAACCAAAGGTGACATGAGGAAAAACTTTTTTACACAACGAGTAGTTACGATCTGAAATGTGTTGCCTGAAAGGGCGGTGGAAGCAGATTGAATCGTAATGTAACCATTCTATCATTCCAGAGGTTTATTTGGAGATCCTCTACCGTTTCTCCCCTCCAGAAGAGTCTGATCCCTTTGCTGGGGTATGATTCTATGGTGTGGCCACTCTCTAGTACTTTGCTTAGCAGAATCGACGCCATTCAATCCACCGGAGCATCGTAGCTGATTCGGCACTTCCGCCAGGAGTGGCTGCATAATGATCAGGAGCAGCAACTCTTCTCTGATCTCCTTTTGCCAGCCAGGGGCGCGGGGTCCATTGTACCACTCTTGCCATCAACCAGACTGAGATGAGCTAACTCGGCACAGACTGGGGCTCAAACCTGCGACCTTTTAGTCTGCATGGCTGCAGCAATATACGCTGCCTTTCCCACTGAGCCACTGGGAGCTCTGGAACCAGTCTGCAATTATATTTGGGAGTTATTTGAGCCTCCACCTGGCATCTTGCATTTCAGTGTATCTTACGAGTATGCATGAATAGAAAAGTTTGGTTGCTCATTGTCCACATTATTATCTTCGAAAACGAGAGAATGCCAGAAGATGCTGAGTTGGCTGATCTCAGCCTCAGGGTGGGATGAGGGCAGAGGGAGTTCTGCAATTTGTGCCAGCACCTTCTGGGCTAGGAAGAGGCGAGGCTGGCCAGGGTCCTGCTCCTGAGCACTATCCAGTCACTCCCGCTGAAAAGTGCACTGGGAGGATGTTGCTCTTCACTTGGGACGTCAGTGTTCCGCAGGTGGAGCTGAGCAAGCGCCCGAGCAAAGAGGCGCCTGTGAAAGCCAACACAAGGAGACCAGGGATGGGGGGTGGGGGGGGTTCTTCAAGGGTTCCGGGGACAGGCCAAACACCAAACAGGACACGGCGGATGTACGTCCTCCCACCTCCCCTCGGGATAGCCTTCAGGCTTCGATGCCAGGAGTTCAGCTGCAGGCCTGAGCAGCCATTGCAGTTGTGCTCCTGTTTCCTCCCAGAAGAAGACCCAGAAAGAATGGCTGAGCACCAGGGTCATGTGTGGGAAAGCAGTGTGCTCCTATCCTCTGACCAGCGCTGTCCCCGAGGAGAATTCTCCGATTTGTATCTGAAGGATACGAACATGCATAAGAAAATTACGGGCAAGAAAAGAGCAGCTGGTCCATCAAGCCTGCCCCACATTCATGAGCATCGTGACTCCCCCCAACTCCACCCCACCTCCCTCCACCCCCTCCCCTCACCCCCTCCCCTCACCCCCTCCCCTCACCCCCCTCCCAAACAGGTGTGGTCTGTGAGGGATGTACATGAGCAGGCAGGGCGTATGAGGGAGGGACACGAACAGGCAGGGCATGTTTTTTCTTATTCGTTCATGGGATGTGGGCGTCGCTGGCAAGGCCGGCATTTATTGCCCATCCCTAATTGCCCTTGAGAAGGTGGTGGTGAGCCGCCTTCTTGAACCGCTGCAGTCCGTGTGGTGAAGGTTCTCCCACAGTGCTGTTAGGAAGGGAGTTCCAGGATTTTGACCCAGTGACGATGAAGGAACGGCGATATATTTCCAAGTCAGGATGGTGTGTGACATGGAGGGGAACGTGCAGGTGGTGTTGTTCCCATGTGCCTGCTGCTCTTGTCCTTCTCGGTGGTAGAGGTCGCGGGTTTGGGAGGTGCTGTTGAAGAAGCCTTGGCGAATTGCTGCAGTGCATCCTGTGGATGGTACACACTGCAGCCACTGTGCGCCGGTGGTGAAGGGAGTGAATGTTTAGGGTGGTGGATGGGATGCCAATCAAGCGGGCTGCTTTATCTTGAATGGTATCGAGCTTCTTGAGTGTTGTTGGAGCTGCACTCATCCAAGCAAGTGGAGAGTATTCCATCGCACTCCTGACTTGTGCCTTGTAGATGGTGAAAAGGCTTTGGGGAGTCAGGAGGTGAGTCACTCGCCGCAGAATACCCAGCCTCTGACCTGCTCTCGTAGCCACAGTATTTATATGGCTGGTCCAGTTAAGTTCCTGATCAATGGTGACGCCCAGGATGTTGATGGTGGGGGATTTGGCGATGGTAATGCCATTGAATGTCAAGGAGAGGTGGTTAGACTCTCTCTTGTTGGAGATGGTCATTGCCTGGCACTTATCTTGCGCGAATGTTACTTGCCACTTATGAGCCCAAGCCTGGATGTTGTACAGGTCTTGCTGCATGCGGGCTCGGACTGCTTCATTATTTGAGGGGTTGCGAATGGAAC
Source organism: Heptranchias perlo (assembly GCF_035084215.1). Taxonomy (NCBI): domain Eukaryota; kingdom Metazoa; phylum Chordata; class Chondrichthyes; order Hexanchiformes; family Hexanchidae; genus Heptranchias; species Heptranchias perlo. The sequence goes on along the minus strand of NC_090341.1, from coordinate 61,236,670 downwards.
TGAACACTGTGCAATCATCAGCGAACATCCCCATTTCTGACCTTATGATGGAGGTAAGGTCATTGATGAAGCAGCAGAAGATGGTTGGGCCTTGGACACTCCCCTGAGGAACTCCTGCAACAATGTCCTGGGGCTGAGATGATTGGCCTCCAACAACCACTACCATCTTCCTTTGTGCTAGGTATGACTCCAGCCACTGGAGAGTTTTCCCCCTGATTCCCATTGACTTCAATTTTACTCGGGCTTCTTGGTGCCACACTCGGTCAAATGCTGCCTTGATGTCAAGGGCAGTCACTCTCACCTCACCTCTGGAATTCAGCTCTTTTGTCCATTTTTGGACCAAGGCTGTAATGAGGTCTGGAGCCGAGTGGTCCTGGCGGAACCCAAACTGAGCATCGGTGAGCAGGTTATTGGTGAGTAAGTGCCGCTTGATAGCACTGTCGACGACACCTCCCATCACTTTGCTGATGATTGAGAGTAGACTGATGGGGCGGTAATTGGCCGGATTGGATTTGTCCTGCTTTTTGTGGATAGGATATACCTGGTCAATTTTCCACATTGTCGGGTAGATGCCAGTGTTGTAGCTGTACTGGAACAGCTTGGATAGAGGCGCAGCTAGTTCTGGAGCACAACACTTCACTACAGCCAGGATGTTGTCGGGGCCCATAGCCTTTGCTATATCCAGTGCACTGAGCTGTTTCTTGATATAACGTGGAGTGAATCGAATTGGCTGAAGACTGGCTTCTGTGATGGTGGGGATATCGGGAGGGGGCCGAGATGGATCATCCACTCGGCACTTCTGGCTGAAGATGGTTGCAAACGCTTCAGCCTTGTCTTTTGCACTCATGTGCTGGACTCCGCCATCATTGAGGATGGGGATGTTTGCAGAGCCTCCTCCTCCCGTTAGTTGTTTAATTGTCCACCACCATTCATGACTGGATGTGGCAGGACTGCAGAGCTTTGATCTGATCCGTTGGTTGTTGAATCGCTTAGCTCTGTCTATAGCATGTTGCTTCCACTGTTTAGCATGAATGTAGTCCTGAGTTGTAGCTTCACCAGGTTGGCACCTCATTTTTAGGTACACCTGGTTCTGCTCCTGGCATGCTCTTCTACACTCCTCATTGAAGCAAGGTTGATCTCCTGGCTTGTTGGTAATGGTAGAGTGAGGAATATGCCGGGCCATGTGGTTCGGATTGTGCTGGAATACAATTCTGCTGCTGCTGATGGCCCACAGTGCCTCGTGGATGCCCAGTTTTGAGCTGCTAGATCTGTTCTGAATCTATCCCATTTATCACGGTGGTAGTGCCACACAACACGTTGGATGGTGTCCTCAGTGCGAAGACGGGACTTGGTCTCCACGACGACTGTGCGGTGGTCTCTCCTACCAATACTGTCATGGACAGATGCATTTGCGACAGGTAGATTGGTGAGGACGAGATCAAGTAAGTGAGGGAGGTACACGAACAGACGGGGCGTGTGAGGGAGGTGCACGAAAAGACGGGGCGTGTGAGGGAGGTACACGAACAGACGGGGCGTGTGAGGGAGGTACACGAACAGACGGGGCGTGTGAGGGAGGTACACGAACAGACGGGGCGTGTGAGGGAGGTACACGAACAGACGGAGCGTGTGAGGGAGGGACACGAACAGGCGGAGCTTGTGAGGGAGGGACACGAACAGGCGGAGCCTTTGAGGGAGGGACACCAACAGGCGGAGCGTGTGAGGGAGGGACACCAACAGGCGGAGCTTGTGAGGGAGGGACACGAACAGGCGGAGCCTTTGAGGGAGGGACACCAACAGGCGGAGCTTGTGAGGGAGGGACACGAACAGGCGGAGCTTGTGAGGGAGGGACACGAACAGGCGGAGCGTGTGAGGGAGGGACACCAACAGGCGGAGCTTGTGAGGGAGGGACACGAACAGGCGGAGCCTTTGAGGGAGGGACACCAACAGGCGGGGCGTGTGAGGGAGGGACACCAACAGGCGGAGCTTGTGAGGGAGGGACACGAACAGGCGGAGCCTTTGAGGGAGGGACACCAACAGGCGGAGCGTGTGAGGGAGGGACGCCAACAGGCGGAGCTTGTGAGGGAGGGACACGAACAGGCGGAGCCTTTGAGGGAGGGACACCAACAGGCGGGGCGTGTGAGGGAGGGACACCAACAGGCGGAGCTTGTGAGGGAGGGACACGAACAGGCGGAGCTTGTGAGGGATGGACACGAACAGGCGGAGCCTTTGAGGGAGGGACACGAACAGGCGGAGCCTTTGAGGGAGGGACACCAACAGGCGGAGCATGTGAGGGAGGGACACCAACAGGCGGAGCGTGTGAGGGAGGGACACGAACAGGCGGGGCGTGTGAGGGAGGGACACGAACAGGCGGAGCATGTGAGGGAGGGACACCAACAGGCGGAGCGTGTGAGGGGGACACACGATCAGGCGGAGCGTGTGAAGGAGGGACACGAACAGGCGGAGCGTGTGAGGGAGGTACACGAACAGGCGGAGCGTGTGAGGGAGGGACACGAACAGGCGGAGCGTGTGAGGGAGGGACACGAACAGGCGGAGCGTGTGAGGGAGGGACACGAACAGGCGGAGCGTGTGAGGGAGGGACACGAACAGGCGGAGCGTGTGAAGGAGGGACACCAACAGGCGGAGCGTGTGAGGGAGGGACACGAACAGGCGGAGCGTGTGAGGGAGGGACACCAACAGGCGGAGCGTGTGAGGGAGGGACACGAACAGGCGGAGCGTGTGAGGGAGGGACACGAACAGGCGGAGCGTGTGAGGGAGGGACACGAACAGGCGGAGCGTGTGAAGGAGGGACACCAACAGGCGGAGCGTGTGAGGGAGGGATACGAACAGGTTGGGAATGGCTCTCCACTCTCCCTTTGCCTTTTCAAAAATAAACTCGCCCATTTGCCCAATCTTTTGGTCACCCTTCCCTGCATCTCCCTCTTCGGATCGAGATCCAATTTTTGATTATGCTTCTGTGAAGTGCCTTGTGATGTTTTTCTTTATTAAATGCATTTTGTTGAAACCAGTCCTGTACAGTCCTGGCATCCCCATAATGCGGCGGCCCAGACACTATGTGCCTGCTTCGAACAGGCGCTTCAGGGGAGGCCTGTGCGGGAGGATAAACCGTTGCGGGCCAGTCCTCTGCCTCATATGGACCCACCCTTCTTTTCTGCAACTATTTTTTTGGAGCCTGCAAAGGCTTAAACACCCAACCGTGGACCAGCACAATACGAGTCAGCGGCTCTGTACACCCAGCCGTGGACCAGCACAATACGAGTCAGCGGCTCTGTACACCCAGCCGTGGACCAGCACAATACGAGTCAGTGGCTCTGTACAGGCAGCCGTGGAACAGCACAATACGAGTCAGCGGCTCTGTACAGGCAGCCGTGGAACAGCACAATACGAGTCAGCGGCTCTGTACAGGCAGCAGTGGACCAGCACAATACGAGTCAGCGGCTCTGTACAGGCAGCCGTGGAACAGCACAATACAATCAGCGGCTCTGTACAGGCAGCAGTGGACCAGCACAATACGAGTCAGCGGCTCTGTACAGGCAGCCGTGGACCAGCACAATACGAGTCAGTGGCTCTGTACAGGCAGCAGTGGCCCAACACAATACGAGTCAGCGGCTCTGTACAGGCAGCAGTGGACCAGCACAATACGAGTCAGTGGCTCTGTACAGGCAGCCGTGGAACAGCACAATACGAGTCAGTGGCTCTGTACAGGCAGCAGTGGATCAGCACAATACGAGTCAGTGGCTCTGTACAGGCAGCCGTGGAACAGCACAATACGAGTCAGCGGCTCTGTACAGGCAGCAGTGGACCAGCACAATACGAGTCAGCGGCTCTGTACAGGCAGCAGTGGACCAGCACAATACAAGTCAGCGGCTCTGTACACCCAGCCGTGGACCAGCACAATACGAGTCAGCGGCTCTGTACAGGCAGCCGTGGACCAGCACAATACGAGTCAGCGGCTCTGTACACCCAGCCGTGGACCAGCACAATACGAGTCAGCGGCTCTGTACAGGCAGCAGTGGACCAGCACAATACGAGTCAGCAGCTCTGTACACCCAGCCGTGGACCAGCACAATACGAGTCAGCAGCTCTGTACAGGCAGCAGTGGACCAGCACAATACGAGTCAGCAGCTCTGTACACCCAGCCGTGGACCAGCACAATACGAGTTAGCAGCTCTGTACAGGCAGCAGTGGACCAGCACAATACGAGTCAGCAGCTCTGTACACCCAGCCGTGGACCAGCACAATACGAGTTAGCAGCTCTGTACAGGCAGCAGTGGACCAGCACAATACGAGTTAGCAGCTCTGTACAGGCAGTTCTTTCCTTTCCTTTACTTTGGGATCTACAAAGTAAGCAGAGAGTGGGATCCGGACCTTGAACCTTCCTGATGTGTGGGGCTCAGCTAACTCACTGCTTTCACCAGCTGAACCGTTAAGAAGCTGTAAGGTGCTCACACTCCACTGGGTCTGGTTTCTCTTGGCCTGGGAGATGCAGCAGGCGGTGTGGGACTGAGCCGTAAAGACCAGGAAGGCCCCAGGTTCAGTGCCTTGCACGTGCTGAAATGGGGTGGCAGTGGGGCGGGGAGGGCGGCTACAATTAGCCTCAACACCCCAGAGATAAGGAAAGGAAAGAATCAGCCAGAGTCCCCAATCCTGATGACTGGTTGGTGACCATTGATGGAAAGGTGAAAGTTGTTGGACAGAACTGAGTTTGGCCGCAATGGTCCCATGGTCAGAAACCCTGCTATAAATAGTGACCACTTGGCCAAGGTGCTGGTGGGCCCCGACTCCAGTGAGTCAGAAACCAGGGAAAGGGAAAGGATGCTATACGTTGCAAGAATCTCGAAAGATCTTACTGAAGATTGTTGCTGCTCATTTATACTAAGAGCCCAGAGAGAATCCTCTGTCCCAGCACGGCCCATTGCCTGAGAGACAAGAAGAACAACTTGCATTTAAACAGCACCTTTAATGTAGTAAAACGTCCCAAGGCGCTTCACAGGAGCGATTATCAGACATAATTTGACACCAAGCCACATAAAAAGATATTACGACAGGTGACTAAAAGCTTGTTCAAAGAGGTAGGTTTTAAGGAGCGTCTTATAGGAGGAGAGAGGTGGAGAAGCGGAGAGCTTTAGGGAGGGAATTCCAGAGCTTAGGACCAAGGCAGCTGAAGGCACGGCCACCAATGGTGGAGCAATTAAAATCGGGGATTCACAAGTGGCCAGAACTGGAGGAGCGCAGAGATCTCGGACGGTATAAAGCTGGAGGAGGTTACAGAGATCGGGAGGGGTGAAGCCATGGAGGGATTTGAAAACAAGGATGAGAATTTTAAAATCGAGGCGTTCCCGGACCGGGAGCCAATGTAGGTCAGCGAGCACAGGGGTGATGGATGAACGGGACTCTACGAGCAACAGAGCTTTGGATGGCAGTATATTAAAAGCCCCAGGACAGGGCCTGCTGTGGGACAATCTGTTTCACAGCAGTGACAAATGAGCCAAAGCTTCAGTAACTAATGGGACAGGATAGTGTTGGCAGTAAGGTCAGAGGTCGCCTTCTCCTGCTCACAGAGAGACTGAAGGTTGCCAGAGGGAGATACCAGCTCGCTGACTGCTAGATCCTGACTGACCTCTTTACCCTGTTGGAGCACCAGCCCCAAATTCAACGCTAACTGTCGACAAGCAGGTAACAGCCTCTCAGCCAAGTGCTGTCTGAACTGTCTGTGTCTCTGCTGTGACTCAGAGCTGAGTGAATGCTGGGGAAAGCCCATTATGATGGGCCATCGCATAAAGAAAGAAAGAACTTGCATTTATTTGATTGCCTTTCTCAATCTCAGGAAGTCCCAAAGCGATTTACAGCCAATGAAGTATTTTTGAAGTGCAGTCACTGTTATGTGTAGAAACGCAGCGGCCAATTTACACACAGCAAGATCCCACAAACTGCAATGAGATAAATGACGAAATTATCTGTTTTCATTGGTGTTGGTTGAGGGATAAATATTGGCCAGGATAGAGGAAGGAATGATAATTGGACACCCCGAGGAGATTGAGTGCGGGGGAATGGATTATAATGGGACACTGTGGGAGAGCGATCTGATTGTGGTTGAGTGAATTGATATCCTGCCTTTGACTAAAACTTTGCTCAGGGGCGGTGACACATACCTCCTTACCCCCCCCCACTCCCCACCCCGTGAGCTCCACTTCCAGTTCCTGATCCTGCCAAACGGTGGCGGTGTGAACCCTCTCAACAAAGCATACCTTCGCATCTCAACCTTCTCCTCCTTTCGGCACCTCAATTTATTCCAGCCCGCTTGCCTCTCCTTTAAAATCCTCATTCTCTACCGTCCCCACAAGCCCCACATCATATTTTCTTGCAATATCCGACCTTCGTTCCTCCCTCAGGCACTGCACTGAGGGAATCCTCATCCATGGTGACTTCAAACTCCACCACAGTTCACCTAGTAGAGAGTACAGGGAGGGATTATATTGGACAGTGTTTGATGGCGAGAGTACAGGGAGGGATTATATTGGACAGTGTTTGATGGGGAGAGTACAGGGAGGGATTATAGTGGACAGTGTTTGATGGAGAGAGTACAGGGAGGGATTATATTGGACAGTGTTTGATGGGGAGAGTACAGGGAGGGATTATAGTGGACAGTGTTTGATGGAGAGAGCACAGGGAGGGATTATATTGGACAGTGTTTGATGGGGAGAGTACAGGGAGGGATTATATTGGACAGTGTTTGATGGAGAGAGCACAGGGAGGGATTATATTGGACAGTGTTTGATGGGGAGAGTACAGGGAGGGATTATAGTGGACAGTGTTTGATGGGGAGAGTACAGGGAGGGATTATAGTGGACAGTGTGTGATGGAGAGAGTACAGGGAGGGATTATATTGGACAGTGTTTGATGGAGAGAGTACAGGGAGGGATTATATTGGACAGTGTTTGATGGAGAGAGTACAGGGAGGGATTATAGTGGACAGTGTTTGATGGAGAGAGCACAGGGAGGGATTATATTGGACAGTGTTTGATGGGGAGAGTACAGGGAGGGATTATAGTGGACAGTGTTTGATGGGGAGAGTACAGGGAGGGATTATATTGGACAGTGTTTGATGGGGAGAGTACAGGGAGGGATTATAGTGGACAGTGTTTGATGGAGAGAGTACAGGGAGGGATTATATTGGACAGTGTTTGATGGGGAGAGTACAGGGAGGGATTATAGTGGACAGTGTTTGATGGGGAGAGCACAGGGAGGGATTATATTGGACAGTGTTTGATGGAGAGAGCACAGGGAGGGATTATATTGGACAGTGTTTGATGGAGAGAGTACAGGGAGGGATTATAGTGGACAGTGTTTGATGGGGAGAGTACAGGGAGGGATTATAGTGGACAGTGTTTGATGGAGAGAGCACAGGGAGGGATTATATTGGACAGTGTTTGATGGGGAGAGTACAGGGAGGGATTATAGTGGACAGTGTTTGATGGGGAGAGTACAGGGAGGGATTATATTGGACAGTGTTTGATGGGGAGAGTACAGGGAGGGATTATAGTGGACAGTGTTTGATGGAGAGAGTACAGGGAGGGATTATAACTGGACAGTGTTTGATGGAGAGAGCACAGTGAGGGATTACATTGGACAATGTTTGATGGAGAGAGCACAGGGAGGGATTATAACTGTAGAGTGTTTGATGGAGAGAGCACAGTGAGGGATTATATTGGACAATGTTTGATGGGGAGAGTACAGGGAGGGATTATAACTGGACAGTGTTTGATGGAGAGAGCACAGGGAGGGATTATAACTGTAGAGTGTTTGATGGAGAGAGCACAGTGAGGGATTATATTGGACAATGTTTGATGGAGAGAGTACAGGGAGGGATTATATTGGACAATGTTTGATGGGGAGAGTACAGGGAGGGATTATATTGGAGAGTGTTTGATGGGGAGAGTACAGGGAGGGATTATAACTGGACAGTGTTTGATGGGGAGAGCACAGGGAGGGATTATAACTGTAGAGTGTTTGATGGAGAGAGTACAGGGAGGGATTATATTGGACAGTGTTTGATGGAGAGAGTACAGGGAGGGATTATATTGGACAGTGTTTGATGGGGAGAGTACAGGGAGGGATTATATTGGACAGTGTTTGATGGAGAGAGTACAGGGAGGGATTATAACTGGACAGTGTTTGATGGAGAGAGCACAGGGAGGGATTATATTGGACAGTGTTTGATGGAGAGAGTACAGGGAGGGATTATATTGGACAGTGTTTGATGGGGAGAGTACAGGGAGGGATTATATTGGACAGTGTTTGATGGGGAGAGTACAGGGAGGGATTATATTGGACAGTGTTTGATGGAGAGAGTACAGGGAGGGATTATATTGGACAGTGTTTGATGGGGAGAGTACAGGGAGGGATTATATTGGACAGTGTTTGATGGAGAGAGTACAGGGAGGGAATATATTGGACAGTGTTTAATGGGGAGAGTACAGGGAGGGATTATATTGGACAGTGTTTGATGGAGAGAGCACAGGGAGGGATTATATTGGACAGTGTTTGATGGAGAGAGTACAGAGAGGGATTATATTGGACATTGTTTGATGGAGAGAGTACAGGGAGGGATTATAACTGGACAATGTTTGATGGAGAGAGTACAGGGAGGGATTATAACTGGACAGTGTTTGATAGAGAGAGTACAGGGAGGGATTATAACTGGACAGTGTTTGATGGAGAGAGTACAGGGAGGGATTATATTGGACAGTGTTTGATGGGGAGAGTACAGGGAGGGATTATAACTGGACAATGTTTGATGGAGAGAGCACAGGGAGGGATTATATTGGACAGTGTTTGATGGGGAGAGTACAGGGAGGGATTATAACTGGACAGTGTTTGATGGAGAGAGCACAGGGAGGGATTATATTGGACAGTGTTTGATGGAGAGAGTACAGGGAGGGATTATATTGGACAGTGTTTGATGGAGAGAGTACAGGGAGGGATTATATTGGAGAGTGTTTGATGGGGAGAGTACAGGGAGGGATTATATTGGAGAGTGTTTGATGGAGAGAGTACAGGGAGGGATTATAACTGTAGAGTGTTTGATGGGGAGAGTACAGGGAGGGATTATATTGGACAGTGTTTGATGGAGAGAGTACAGGGAGGGATTATATTGGACAGTGTTTGATGGAGAGAGTACAGGGAGGGATTATATTGGAGAGTGTTTGATGGGGAGAGTACAGGGAGGGATTATATTGGACAGTGTTTGATGGAGAGAGTACAGGGAGGGATTATATTGGACAGTGTTTGATGGGGAGAGTACAGGGAGGGATTATATTGGAGAGTGTTTGATGGGGAGAGTACAGGGAGGGATTATATTGGACAGTGTTTGATGGAGAGAGCACAGGGAGGGATTATATTGGACAGTGTTTGATGGAGAGAGCACAGGGAGGGATTATATTGGAGAGTGTTTGATGGGGAGAGTACAGAGAGGGATTATATTGGACAGTGTTTGAATGGGAGAGTACAGGGAGGGATTATATTGGACAGTGTTTGATGGAGAGAGTACAGGGAGGGATTATATTGGAGAGTGTTTGATGGGGAGAGTACAGGGAGGGATTATATTGGACAGTGTTTGATGGAGAGAGTACAGGGAGGGATTATATTGGAGAGTGTTTGATGGGGAGAGTACAGGGAGGGATTATATTGGACAGTGTTTGATGGAGAGAGTACAGGGAGGGATTATATTGGAGAGTGTTTGATGGGGAGAGTACAGGGAGGGATTATATTGGACAGTGTTTGATGGAGAGAGTACAGGGAGGGATTATATTGGATAGTGTTTGATGGAGAGAGTACAGGGAGGGATTATATTGGACAGTGTTTGATGGGGAGAGTACAGGGAGGGATTATATTGGACAGTGTTTGATGGAGAGAGCACAGGGAGGGATTATATTGGACAGTGTTTGATGGGGAGAGTACAGGGATGGATTATATTGGACAGTGTTTGATGGGGAGAGTACAGGGAGGGATTATATTGGACAGTGTTTGATGGGGAGAGTACAGGGAGGGATTATATTGGACAGTGTTTGATGGGGAGATTACAGGGAGGGATTATATTGGACAGTGTTTGATGGAGAGAGCACAGGGAGGGATTATATTGGACAGTGTTTGATGGAGAGAGCACAGGGAGGGATTATATTGGACAGTGTTTGATGGAGAGAGCACAGGGAGGGATTATATTGGACAGTGTTTGATGGGGAGAGTACAGGGAGGGATTATATTGGACAGTGTTTGATGGAGAGAGCACAGGGAGGGATTATATTGGACAGTGTTTGATGGAGAGAGCACAGGGAGGGATTATATTGGACAGTGTTTGATGGAGAGAGCACAGGGAGGGATTATATTGGACAGTGTTTGATGGGGAGAGTACAGGGAGGGATTATATTGGACAGTGTTTGATGGGGAGAGTACAGGGAGGGATTATATTGGACAATGTTTGATGGAGAGAGTACAGGGAGGGATTATATTGGACAGTGTTTGATGGAGAGAGTACAGGGAGGGATTATATTGGACAGTGTTTGATGGAGAGAGTACAGGGAGGGATTATATTGGACAGTGTTTGATGGGGAGAGCACAGGGAGGGATTATATTGGACAGTGTTTGATGGAGAGAGCACAGGGAGGGATTATATTGGAGAGTGTTTGATGGAGAGAGTACAGGGAGGGATTATATTGGACAGTGTTTGATGGAGAGAGTACAGGGAAGGATTATATTGGACAGTGTTTGATGGAGAGAGCACAGGGAGGGATTATATTGGACAGTGTTTGATGGGGAGAGTACAGGGAGGGATTATATTGGACAGTGTTTGATGGGGAGAGTACAGGGAGGGATTATATTGGACAATGTTTGATGGAGAGAGTACAGGGAGGGATTATATTGGACAGTGTTTGATGGAGAGAGTACAGGGAGGGATTATATTGGACAGTGTTTGATGGGGTGAGTACAGGGAGGGATTATATTGGACAGTGTTTGATGGAGAGAGTACAGGGAGGGATTATATTGGACAGTGTTTGATGGAGAGAGCACAGGGAGGGATTATAACTGGACAGTGTTTGATGGAGAGAGTACAGGGAGGGATTATATTGGACAGTGTTTGATGGAGAGAGCACAGGGAGGGATTATAACTGGACAGTGTTTGATGGGGAGAGTACAGGGAGGGATTATATTGGACAGTGTTTGATGGAGAGAGCACAGGGAGGGATTATATTGGAGAGTGTTTGATGGGGAGAGTACAGGGAGGGATTATATTGGACAGTGTTTGATGGGGAGAGCACAGGGAGGGATTATTTTGGAGAGTGTTTGATGGGGAGAGTACAGGGAGGGATTATATTGGACAGTGTTTGATGGAGAGAGCACAGGGAGGGATTATATTGGACAGTGTTTGATGGGGAGAGCACAGGGAGGGATTATATTGGACAGTGTTTGATGGAGAGAGCACAGGGAGGGATTATATTGGACAGTGTTTGATGGAGAGAGCACAGGGAGGGATTATATTGGACAATGTTTGATGGGGAGAGTACAGGGAGGGATTATATTGGACAGTGTTTGATGGAGAGAGCACAGGGAGGGATTATATTGGACAATGTTTGATGGGGAGAGTACAGGGAGGGATTATGTTGGAGAGTGTTTGATGGGGAGAGTACAGGGAGGGATTATATTGGACAGTGTTTGATGGAGAGAGCACAGGGAGGGATTATATTGGACAGTGTTTGATGGGGAGAGCACAGGGAGGGATTATATTGGACAGTGTTTGATGGAGAGAGCACAGGGAGGGATTGTATTGGACAGTGTTTGATGGAGAGAGTACAGGGAGGGATTATAACTGGACAGTGTTTGATGGAGAGAGCACAGGAAGGGATGATATTGGAGAGTGTTTGATGGGGAGAGTACAGGGAGGGATTATATTGGACAGTGTTTGATGGGGAGAGCACAGGGAGGGATTATATTGGACAGTGTTTGATGGGGAGAGCACAGGGAGGGATTATATTGGACAGTGTTTGATGGAGAGAGTACAGGGAGGGATTATATTGGACAGTGTTTGATGGAGAGAGTACAGGGAGGGATTATATTGGACAGTGTTTGATGGAGAGAGTACAGGGAGGGATTATATTGGACAGTGTTTGATGGAGAGAGCACAGGGAGGGATTATATTGGACAGTGTTTGATGGAGAGAGCACAGGGAGGGATTATATTGGACAGTGTTTGATGGAGAGAGCACAGGGAGGGATTATATTGGACAGTGTTTGATGGGGAGAGTACAGGGAGGGATTATATTGGACAGTGTTTGATGGAGAGAGCACAGGGAGGGATTATATTGGACAGTGTTTGATGGAGAGAGCACAGGGAGGGATTATATTGGACAGTGTTTGATGGAGAGAGCACAGGGAGGGATTATATTGGACAGTGTTTGATGGGGAGAGTACAGGGAGGGATTATATTGGACAGTGTTTGATGGGGAGAGTACAGGGAGGGATTATATTGGACAATGTTTGATGGAGAGAGTACAGGGAGGGATTATATTGGACAGTGTTTGATGGAGAGAGTACAGGGAGGGATTATATTGGACAGTGTTTGATGGAGAGAGTACAGGGAGGGATTATATTGGACAGTGTTTGATGGGGAGAGCACAGGGAGGGATTATATTGGACAGTGTTTGATGGAGAGAGCACAGGGAGGGATTATATTGGAGAGTGTTTGATGGAGAGAGTACAGGGAGGGATTATATTGGACAGTGTTTGATGGAGAGAGTACAGGGAGGGATTATATTGGACAGTGTTTGATGGAGAGAGCACAGGGAGGGATTATATTGGACAGTGTTTGATGGGGAGAGTACAGGGAGGGATTATATTGGACAGTGTTTGATGGGGAGAGTACAGGGAGGGATTATATTGGACAATGTTTGATGGAGAGAGTACAGGGAGGGATTATATTGGACAGTGTTTGATGGAGAGAGTACAGGGAGGGATTATATTGGACAGTGTTTGATGGGGTGAGTACAGGGAGGGATTATATTGGACAGTGTTTGATGGAGAGAGTACAGGGAGGGATTATATTGGACAGTGTTTGATGGAGAGAGCACAGGGAGGGATTATAACTGGACAGTGTTTGATGGAGAGAGTACAGGGAGGGATTATATTGGACAGTGTTTGATGGAGAGAGCACAGGGAGGGATTATAACTGGACAGTGTTTGATGGGGAGAGTACAGGGAGGGATTATATTGGACAGTGTTTGATGGAGAGAGCACAGGGAGGGATTATATTGGAGAGTGTTTGATGGGGAGAGTACAGGGAGGGATTATATTGGACAGTGTTTGATGGGGAGAGCACAGGGAGGGATTATTTTGGAGAGTGTTTGATGGGGAGAGTACAGGGAGGGATTATATTGGACAGTGTTTGATGGAGAGAGCACAGGGAGGGATTATATTGGACAGTGTTTGATGGGGAGAGCACAGGGAGGGATTATATTGGACAGTGTTTGATGGAGAGAGCACAGGGAGGGATTATATTGGACAGTGTTTGATGGAGAGAGCACAGGGAGGGATTATATTGGACAATGTTTGATGGGGAGAGTACAGGGAGGGATTATATTGGACAGTGTTTGATGGAGAGAGCACAGGGAGGGATTATATTGGACAATGTTTGATGGGGAGAGTACAGGGAGGGATTATGTTGGAGAGTGTTTGATGGGGAGAGTACAGGGAGGGATTATATTGGACAGTGTTTGATGGAGAGAGCACAGGGAGGGATTATATTGGACAGTGTTTGATGGGGAGAGCACAGGGAGGGATTATATTGGACAGTGTTTGATGGAGAGAGCACAGGGAGGGATTGTATTGGACAGTGTTTGATGGAGAGAGTACAGGGAGGGATTATAACTGGACAGTGTTTGATGGAGAGAGCACAGGAAGGGATGATATTGGAGAGTGTTTGATGGGGAGAGTACAGGGAGGGATTATTTTGGACAGTGTTTGATGGAGAGAGTACAGGGAGGGATTATATTGGACAGTGTTTGATGGAGAGAGTACAGGGAGGGATTATATTGGACAGTGTTTGATGGAGAGAGTACAGGGAGGGATTATATTGGACAGTGTTTGATGGAGAGAGTACAGGGAGGGATTATATTGGACAGTGTTTGATGGGGAGAGCACAGGGAGGGATTATATTGGACAGTGTTTGATGGAGAGAGTACAGGGAGGGATTATGTTGGACAGTGTTTGATGGGGAGAGCACAGGGAGGGATTATATTGGACAGTGTTTGATGGAGAGAGTACAGAGAGGGATTATATTGGACAGTGTTTGATGGAGAGAGTACAGGGAGGGATTATATTGGACAGTGTGTGATGGAGAGAGCACAGGGAGGGATTATATTGGACAGTGTTTGATGGAGAGAGCACAGGGAGGGATTATATTGGACAGTGTTTGATGGGGAGAGCACAGGGAGGGATTGTATTGGAGAGTGTTTGATGGAGAGAGCACAGGGAGGGATTATATTGGACAGTGTTTGATGGAGAGAGTACAGGGAGGGATTATAACTGGACAGTGTTTGATGGAGAGAGCACAGGGAGGGATGATATTGGAGAGTGTTTGATGGGGAGAGTACAGGGAGAGATTATATTGGACAGTGTTTGATGGGGAGAGTACAGGGAGGTATTATATTGGACAGTGTTTGATGGAGAGAGTACAGGGAGGGATTATATTGGACAGTGTTTGATGGATAGAGTACAGGGAGGAATTATATTGGACAGTGTTTGATGGGGAGAGTACAGGGAGGGATTATATTGGACAGTGTTTGATGGGGAGAGTACAGGGAGGGATTATATTGGACAGTGTTTGATGGAGAGAGCACAGGGAGGGATTATAACTGGACAGTGTTTGATGGAGAGAGCACAGGGAGGGATTATATTGGACAGTGTTTGATGGAGAGAGCACAGGGAGGGATTATATTGGACAGTGTTTGATGGAGAGAGCACAGGGAGGGATTATATTGGACAGTGTTTGATGGAGAGAGCACAGGGAGGGATTATAACTGGACAGAGTTTGATGGAGAGAGTACAGGGAGGGATTATATTGGACAGTGTTTGATGGAGAGTACAGGGAGGGATTATATTGGACAGTGTTTGATGGAGAGAGCACAGGGAGGGATTATATTGGACAGTGTTTGATGGAGAGAGCACAGGGAGGGATTATATTGGACAGTGTTTGATGGAGAGAGCACAGGGAGGGATTATATTGGACAGTGTTTGATGGAGAGAGTACAGAGAGGGATTATATTGGACAGTGTTTGATGGAGAGAGCACAGGGAGGGATTATATTGGACAGTGTTTGATGGGGAGAGTACAGGGAGGGATTATATTGGACAGTGTTTGATGGAGAGAGTACAGGGAGGGATTATATTGGACAGTGTTTGATGGAGAGAGCACAGGGAGGGATTATATTGGACAGTGTTTGATGGAGAGAGCACAGGGAGGGATTATATTGGACAGTGTTTGATGGAGAGAGTACAGGGAGGGATTATATTGGACAGTGTTTGATGGAGAGAGTACAGGGAGGGATTATAACTGGACAATGTTTGATGGAGAGAGTACAGGGAGGGATTATAACTGGACAGTGTTTGATAGAGAGAGAACAGGGAGGGATTATATTGGACAGTGTTTGATGGGGAGAGTACAGGGAGGGATTATATTGGACAGTGTTTGATGGGGAGAGTACAGGGAGGGATTATAACTGGACAATGTTTGATGGAGAGAGCACAGGGAGGGATTATATTGGACAGTGTTTGATGGGGAGAGTACAGGGAGGGATTATAACTGGACAGTGTTTGATGGAGAGAGTACAGGGAGGGATTATATTGGACAGTGTTTGATGGAGAGAGTACAGGGAGGGATTATAACTGGACAGTGTTTGATGGAGAGAGTACAGGGAGGGATTATAACTGGACAGTGTTTGATGGAGAGAGTACAGGGAGGGATTATAACTGGACAGTGTTTGATGGAGAGAGTACAGGGAGGGATTATATTGGACAGTGTTTGATGGAGAGAGTACAGGGAGGTATTATATTGGAGAGTGTTTGATGGGGAGAGTACAGGGAGGGATTATATTGGACAGTGTTTGATGGAGAGAGTACAGGGAGGGATTATATTGGACAGTGTTTGATGGAGAGAGTACAGGGAGGGATTATATTGGACAGTGTTTGATGGGGAGAGTACAGGGAGGGATTATATTGGAGAGTGTTTGATGGGGAGAGTACAGGGAGGGATTATATTGGACAGTGTTTGATGGAGAGAGTACAGGGAGGGATTATTTTGGACAGTGTTTGATGGGGAGAGTACAGGGAGGGATTATATTGGAGAGTGTTTGATGGGGAGAGTACAGGGAGGGATTATATTGGACAGTGTTTGATGGAGAGAGCACAGGGAGGGATTATATTGGACAGTGTTTGATGGAGAGAGTACAGGGAGGGATTATATTGGAGAGTGTTTGATGGGGAGAGTACAGAGAGGGATTATATTGGACAGTGTTTGATGGGGAGAGTACAGGGAGGGATTATATTGGACAGTGTTTGATGGAGAGAGTACAGGGAGGGATTATATTGGAGAGTGTTTGATGGGGAGAGTACAGGGAGGGATTATATTGGACAGTGTTTGATGGAGAGAGCACAGGGAGGGATTATATTGGACAGTGTTTGATGGGGAGAGTACAGGGAGGGATTATATTGGACAGTGTTTGATGGGGAGAGTACAGGGAGGGATTATATTGGACAGTGTTTGATGGAGAGAGCACAGGGAGGGATTATATTGGACAGTGTTTGATTGGGAGAGCACAGGGAGGGTTTATATTGGACAGTGTTTGATGGGGAGAGCACAGGGAGGGATTATATTGGACAGTGTTTGATGGGGAGAGTACAGGGAGGGATTATATTGGATAGTGTTTGATGGAGAGAGTACAGGGAGGGATTATATTGGACAGTGTTTGATGGGGAGAGTACAGGGAGGGATTATATTGGACAGTGTTTGATGGAGAGAGCACAGGGAGGGATTATATTGGACAGTGTTTGATGGGGAGAGTACAGGGAGGGATTATATTGGACAGTGTTTGATGGGGAGAGTACAGGGAGGGATTATATTGGACAGTGTTTGATGGGGAGAGTACAGGGAGGGATTATATTGGACAGTGTTTGATGGAGAGAGCACAGGGAGGGATTATATTGGACAGTGTTTGATGGAGAGAGTACAGAGAGGGATTATATTGGACAGTGTTTGATGGAGAGAGCACAGGGAGGGATTATATTGGACAGTGTTTGATGGAGAGAGTACAGAGAGGGATTATATTGGACAGTGTTTGATGGGGAGAGTACAGGGAGGGATTATATTGGACAGTGTTTGATGGAGAGAGCACAGGGAGGGATTATATTGGACAGTGTTTGATGGGGAGAGTACAGGGAGGGATTATATTGGACAGTGTTTGATGGGGGGAGTACAGGGAGGGATTATATTGGACAGTGTTTGATGGAGAGAGCACAGGGAGGGATTATATTGGACAGTGTTTGATGGGGAGAGTACAGGGAGGGATTATATTGGACAGTGTTTGATGGAGAGAGTACAGGGAGGGATTATATTGGACAGTGTTTGATGGGGAGAGTACAGGGAGGGATTATAACTGGACAGTGTTTGATGGGGAAAGTACTGGGAGGGATTATATTGGACAGTGTTTGATGGAGAGAGCACAGGGAGGGATTATATTGGACAGTGTTTGATGGGGAGAGTACAGGGAGGGATTATATTGGACAGTGTTTGATGGAGAGAGCACAGGGAGGGATTATATTGGACAGTGTTTGATTGAGAGAGTACAGGGAGGGATTATATTGGACAGTGTTTGATGGGGAGAGTACAGGGAGGGATTATATTGGACAGTGTTTGATGGGGAGAGTACAGGGAGGGATTATATTGGACAGTGTTTGATGGAGAGAGCACAGGGAGGGATTATATTGGAGAGTGTTTGATGGGGAGAGTACAGGGAGGGATTATATTGGACAGTGTTTGATGGGGAGAGCACAGGGAGGGATTATATTGGACAGTGTTTGATGGGGAGAGTACAGGGAGGGATTATATTGGACAGTGTTTGATGGGGAGAGTGCAGGGAGGGATTATATTGGACAGTGTTTGATGGAGAGAGTACAGGGAGGGATTATATTGGACAGTGTTTGATGGGGTGAGTACAGGGAGGGATTATATTGGACAGTGTTTGATGGAGAGAGCACAGGGAGGGATTATAACTGGACAGTGTTTGATGGAGAGAGCACAGGGAGGGATTATAACTGGACAGTGTTTGATGGAGAGAGTACAGGGAGGGATTATATTGGACAGGGTTTGATGGAGAGAGTACAGGGAGGGATTATATTGGACAGTGTTTGATGGAGAGAGTACAGGGAGGGATTATAACTGGACAGTGTTTGATGGAGAGAGCACAGGGAGGGATTATATTGGACAGTGTTTGATGGAGAGAGTACAGGGAGGGATTATATTGGACAGTGTTTGATGGAGAGAGCACAGGGAGGGATTATATTGGACAGTGTGTGATGGAGAGAGCACAGGGAGCGATTATATTGGACAGTGTTTGATGGAGAGAGCACAGGGAGGGATTATATTGGACAGTGTTTGATGGGGAGAGCACAGGGAGGGATTATATTGGAGAGTGTTTGATGGGGAGAGTACAGGGAGAGATTATATTGGACAGTGTTTGATGGGGAGAGTACAGGGAGGGATTATATTGGACAGTGTTTGATGGAGAGAGTACAGGGAGGGATTATATTGGACAGTGTTTGATGGAGAGAGTACAGGGAGGAATTATATTGGACAGTGTTTGATGGGGAGAGTACAGGGAGGGATTATATTGGACAGTGTTTGATGGAGAGAGCACAGGGAGGGATTATAACTGGACAGTGTTTGATGGAGAGAGCACAGGGAGGGATTATAACTGGACAGTGTTTGATGGAGAGAGCACAGGGAGGGATTATAACTGGACAGTGTTTGATGGAGAGAGCACAGGGAGGGATTATATTGGACAGTGTTTGATGGAGAGAGCACAGGGAGGGATTATATTGGAGAGTGTTTGATGGGGAGAGTACAGGGAGGGATTATATTCGACAGTGTTTGATGGAGAGAGTACAGAGAGGGATTATATTGGACAGTGTTTGATGGGGTGAGTACAGGGAGGGATTATATTGGACAGTGTTTGATGGAGAGAGCACAGGGAAGGATTATAACTGGACAGTGTTTGATGGAGAGAGCACAGGGAGGGATTATAACTGGACAGTGTTTGATGGAGAGAGTACAGGGAGGGATTATATTGGACAGGGTTTGATGGAGAGAGTACAGGGAGGGATTATATTGGACAGTGTTTGATGGAGAGAGTACAGGGAGGGATTATAACTGGACAGTGTTTGATGGAGAGAG